>NW_015650702.1:190971-203052 GCF_001515625.1 Sinocyclocheilus rhinocerous | reverse complement strand
GATAATCACCAGTGATAATACGTTTAAGTTTTTTGTAAATAAGTTTGTTATTACACTTACCGTCTAAAAGGTCAACATTACATATTTTCAAAGAGGGAAGAGAAACTACAGGTCTAGATAAAAGATTAGAAAAACTGCTTTGGATTATTCTTAACAATCCAGTGGGTATAGCATTGCATACCTTATTATAACCTATTGTAATTCTAACTCTGTATTTGTTAATGAAATCATTATAAGATAGGAAAAAGCCATTATCATCTAATAAACCATGAATAAAAATAATGCCTTGTCTATACCAGCAAATCATTCTTTTGAATTATATTTTTTGTCATTGTTTAATAAATAAATGCTCATATTTGAAGCTGATGTTCAGTGATTATGTCAATTTGTAGGTAACCTGGAAAGCTAATTCTTAATATCAAAAATTGCTAAACAAATGTTGTTTTAATAACAAAGTTAAAGGAGTATCCAACAAAATACTACAGGATTTAGTATGCATGTTTTGGAAAGCAGAACATTTCATATGCGTGTCAATTGTGTTGACTGGAAAAGGCATTTGTTTTATAATTGAATTTAGATTGTATTTAAGATTTTTTGGGAAAGATTTATAAAAATATATTAAAAGAAAACTGGTGTGTGTGATTTGTGTATTTGATGTGATTTATTTATTTATTAATTATTTAGTTCCAGAATCACATTTTGGAATATGAAGAATAATACAATGACAATATTACAGTTGCTTATTTTATTAGAAAAATACCACATAAAAAGAATGGACTTTTTGAAAACCAAATTTCTTACCTCTTATAACTTAGAATTATACGTAAACTGAAAACAAGCAAACAAATAAATAAACTAAAAACTGTAAACAAGTAATATTTTAAATAGCACTGAAATGTTGGCAATTTTTGTTGTTAATAATGTGACTATGTATACACCTTGTTCTTGTGGTACTAAACGTTAAAAAAAAAAAACTATTTCAAACACTTGAAATGTCAGTATATTCAGTGAAATATTTTAAGATTTATCATACAAAATCTCATGCATTTACTAATAGAATTTCATAGTCTTATTCTGAGAGTAACCAGGCTATACTTTGACAGTTTAGAGACTCTTTCAATTAGAAGGCCACCATCACCATCACAAATCATATTTATTTGAATTCTGTGTAGTGTGTAGGCCTACTTTATTTGTACATTTGTTTGCGTGTACATTTTAATTCATTTTTTTCTTTCGGTTGTTATCTATAGTGTTGATTAATGTTCACTGAATCAAAAAAAAAAAAACTTTCAGCTATAAATATTAAAAAACGTGTATGTTCTCAATAGATTTGCGCATGCGCAGTCACATACCCGGAAACATGATGACGTGATATACCGATGTGTTGTGCGGTACGGAATGCTTCTTATTTTAAATGCTGACTGCTTGACATTTCGTCCTCGTCATTATACACTGTATGCACAATGCTGAAATATTTCGTAGCACTTATTTCAATGGTCCTGGCCGTATGGACGGTGCCGGAGTGGCTCACATTCCCGATCTATGGCAGTGTTGTGAATGTGCTGGAGCCGTGGCTGCGGCAGCAGGTCAGTGACGTGCCAGCATCTGCTCCGGGGCGCATGCTGACCGAAGATGAGCTGTCTTTATACAACGGAGAAGAGAACAGTAAAGGATTGTACCTGGCGATCTTAGGACAGGTGTTTGACGTTGAAAAGGGGCGGAAACATTACGGCCCTGGCGGCGGTTATCATTTCTTTACAGGTTAGTTCACTATGCAATTTACAGGCCACTGAGTGATGCGAACGCATAGAGATCGCTGAAATCTGAGTGTTGTTTGTGCAGGGAAAGACGCATCAAAAGCATTTATTACAGGCGATTTCACAGAGGCTGGTTTAACTAGCGATGTCTCGGATTTCACTGACTCCCAGATTGTGGCTCTTTATGACTGGCTGTCATTTTATCAGAAGGACTACACTCCAGTAGGTGGGTACCAAATGACGCTCGATGACCATTTTCATAGCGAGCTTCTGACCATTTTGTTACTATATGTCTTTGAGAATTTTATATTCATAAACAAATTTGAAAGAAAATACATTTTATTTTTAGTAAAGGTGTTGATATATTTGAATTATTTAAAGAACCTAAATAGCCTGTAAGACTCTTCCATGGTGTAATAATTGCAATAAATGCACTTTAGTTTATTGTAACCTTCTTAGAATATTTAGTATATTGTCTTTATGCATGTAAATATTATTATTAAAAAATAAAAATGTATAATTATATTTTAATGCAAATCGTGACAGATTTTTCATTTCAAGGTGACCTGTCCCTTTAAGGTGTCTGTCTGTTTGGCCCTTGTGCTGCAGGTAAACTGATAGGCCGATTCTACACAGAAACCGGGCAGCCCACTGATGCTTTGTTACATGTCGAGGCTTTCTTGTCTGAGGGGTTGAAGAAAAAGGCCCAGGCTCAGAGTGAGATGCAGCTGTACCCGGCCTGTAACTCGGAGTGGAGCGAAGCCAGTGGGGGACGGGTATGGTGCTCTACAATGAGGTAATTTTTTGACCTTTTTAATCTATTAATGCTTTAGCCAAACATTTGATAAGGTTCCTAAAAAATTTAACAACTTTACATTTTTTTTTGTAGTGGTGGCATTCACAGGGCCTGGGTTGGAGTACCCAGAATGCTTTTCTCTCCTGGGTCTGGCCACTCCCGATGTGTGTGCATCCGACTGTCAGATCCTGTTCACACTGAGAACCGAAACCTCAGAGAGTACAAAGACTGTCCTCCTCATGCAGAGTCCTGTCGTATCACTAAAGACTGAGCTACAAGTATTCATCACACTATAAGAGCCACTGTATTTCATTTGACACATTTTTCATAGAAATGTTTTTGATGGGTTTATTGTAGCTGGCACATTCCAAGTACCTGATGCTGCTTGTTCTTTATTGTAGTTATGTTTCTAATTGAATTAATTTCATTGCAGTTTGTGGCCAAGTATATTACTTGTGCCATAAAATCAAGATTGTTCAATAAAAGACCATTTTATAGATTTTTTTTCAATCGTCCTTTATGTAGAGTTGTCCTCCCTTTCTTGAAAAGGATAGTAGAGGTGGCGACAGGCTAAATATCTGAGCATACAGATACCATACAATGTGCAGAAAGATTAAACAGAGGCCAAATTGTAGGTTTGTCACATAGACAAAAAAGCACAACCTGCATTAAGTACAAAACAGTTGTAGTGGTCAAAAATATTATACATTTATCTGTACAATTTAACAATACCAATAACAGACTGTGGACTTGGTCCTCCTCCCTCTGAAATATGATCAGAAATGTAAAAAAGAAGAACTTTGATAAAGTGCACCTGTTAAGCATGGACATGAAAAAGCACTTAAAATATGATAGGTGATAACATAATAGATAACATAATGTGACGCGTTACGCCACCGTAGAAGACTTGAAAACAACGACCAAGCGAGCAGCTCCCCCAACGCTAGCTTGCAGGGCAAACGTTAACTGGAATGTATCCTTTGGTGATCAGAAATGAATAAAATTAAATTATGATGCAATGAAGACTACCAACAGGCTACAAATGATGTCATGCATATGCATAGTAAGCATGTCAGAATTCTGCACCTGTCTGGCTTAATAGAATCACAAGAAACGATTTGAAATCAGAACACTTCCACATCTGAAGTGTTTCTCAAATTTTAGTATTGTAAACTAATGGATCGGTTAAAATAAAGCCCACTGAATATGCAGATTCATAAATGATTAAGTGACCATGTTACTAATAACATACCATTAACCTAGCAAGGAATATTTCTCCATCTCTCTCTTAGTGTTTTGATTTGAGCTCCTTCCAGTGAGGTTAAAATGTGTTCAAAACCTCAATACAACAACTGAAAGACCCTGCACAGTATGATTAAGGCTTCACACTACTTAAAACATGGCTACCTTACTTTCACAGATCCCTTCATAACCAGCAGCATTCAACACTAAACACACTTCCTTGAAATGTTCATAAGACGCTGTATCTACTTCAAACTGGGGTTAATCAATCTGTAAAAAAAAAAAAAAAGTCAATTCGAGTACGGCATGATTGCACGTGGGAATCATGTACTAGTCTTGTCATTCTGATGGAAAATGAAGTACTAATAATAATCATATAGTGTCCATATAGCAGATTAGCCCTGTATAAAACCCCTATGGTTCTTTTTATTTACTTGGTTTTTGCCAAAAGCTGACCTTGGAACTACAATTTTCATTTGCATCAGCACTCCACTAGTTTTAATCTGGATCCTCGACATATAATAGTTTGGTTCTAAAAAGTACTGCTAGAACAAACACAGATTGTTATGGTTGTATTTTCTCTTTGAGAAGAATGGAATGGTTTTGTTCAACGGCTCTTCCTGTCTTTGTGTCTTACTCCATTTCTTCATCCTCTGAGGGCCAGCCCGTGGGTTCATGCTCAGCTTGGCTGGTGCCCGTCCTTCACGTTGCTCTCGTGTGTTAGGACACGCCGCCCAATGTCAGCACATCAAAGCAGATGTCGCATACACGCACAGGTTTGTTCAGGTCAAATTTGATGATGGGGATCTCTTTTATAGAGCACTTGTGGCAGAGCAGACGCCCACAATGGCGGCTAAGAGAGAAAGAAAAACACAATGAAGAATGAGTTATTAGGTGGCAGGACAAAGGAAGATCATAAATGGAGTTATGATTTGAAGAGAAAGAAGGGTGTGTTCTTTATAAAAGTCAAAAGACTGAACACTGTATGTTGCCTACATACCAGTGATGTTTCCTGGTGGTGACTCCGAATTTGGTCATACATTCATAGCAGTTTGAACCATCACACCATGGGGGCTCTTTGGATAGCATATCTGAACCGTTCAAAATGTGATACATAAAACTAGTTAGATATAACTACTACCAGCATTGGTCTTAGAAACACTAAACCTTGTATCTCTTACCTAGCAGACGGAACAGAAGCTGCTTAGTGGCAACTTGATAGTTGAAGATGTTGGTGCCCTGGTTGTTATTAAGGCCGAGTCGGGCTCCAGCCCTCACAATGGCACGACACAGGTTAGCATTTCCTTTCACATATGCCAACAGAAGCACTGGAAGGAGAAAAGCATCAACTATCATTGACCCAACCGAAATGGCATGATTGCTATTATTATGGGAAATTACCCATTTCAGTATAATCAAACTGGTTGTACTTCACCAACCTGTGTTCCCCTCATTGTCTGGTTTATCCAGGGGATACTCAGGCATGCACTCCAAAAACAGCTCAAAGATGGCTGCCGCGTTCTCCTTCCCATACTGACCAAGGACATGCATGGGAGATTGACCTCTAGAGAGAAGAAAACAGGGCCAAACTATTAAAGTTAGTGAATGTCAATGAAAATTGCACATTTAGTTTTTTATTTTTATATATTTGTGGAGTGAGACACAAATATATAAAAGTGAGTCCAACCTGAGATTATAGGCCTCTGCATCTATGTTGGACTCGGTGAGTAGAGCACGCACATTATTCAGACGCCCCTGCATCACGGCCAGATGAAGTGCTATTAGAAGGAAATTTAAGAAAATGATACAATGGAATTCACTGATACAGGAATAATATATGTACTTTTTGTGCCAAGATTTTAATGATTTACTGAGGCCTATTACTGCAATAGTTTACCATTGCTTCCATTCTCATCTACTGCAGCGAAATCAACACCATTCTCGATCAGGACAGAGCAGATTGTGGAAAGATCCAGTTGTGCGGCGAGATGCAGTGCTGTCTGACGATGCTTGGTCAACTCGTTTACTTTAGCACCAGCCAAGAGCTGCAATCCACACATACATCAGCGAAAACATAAATATATGTTTTAGTTTTTGACTTGGAAAAAGTAAAATAAAATAATCTTTGCTTTACCAGATTTCTGACAATGATCTCTGATCCCGCCTGTACGGCCAGGTGTAGAGGAGAGAGTTTGGCACTGTCCTGCACTCTGGAGTTCACGTTGGCCTGTACGCTAATGAGGAAGAGCACACTCTCTATGTCCGAGTTCTGCACGGCGACATGCAGGAAGTTGCGACCTTTGTTGTCCACCTAGACAAAGAGAGAGAACATTGATCCAGTGGCTTGTGACATCACACATATATTTCATCTTTGTATGTGGGTATAATCAGGCCTGCACACCTGTTCAGCAGCGCCAGGCTCTCTCTTGAGGATGGCTTCGGCAGCCTTGTTGTTCTTATGAGTCATTGCACAGGCAAACGGCGTCATGCCTTGTCTGTCTCGAATATTCAACCGGATTTCAGGGTGGGAGATGAGCAGCTGGATGATGATGCTTTGCTGGTTGCTGATGGCGACATGGATGGGAGCACGACCCTCTGAATCCTGCATACAGAGAAATGGATACTGCAGCTATCAAGGCATTTAAACTGTGTGTACATGGAACATATCTGCATAAAACACCAATTAAATTGCATTCTGTCATCTAAAGAAAAAGAACTAGAGTGAATGTATGCATCTGTATGAACCTGTGCGTTCACATTGGCTCCAAACTCCAAAAGGCATTGCGCCACCTCCTCCAGTCCCCAGGACGCAGCCAGATGCAGTGGGCTCTGTCCATCCCTTGCCTCCTCATCTCCCTCACCGTTAGGACCAGGCCTCCTCGGGCTGTTCACATCACAGCCACTGAAAACACATGTTGAGATCGGTGATGTGGAAATGATATAAAAAAGCCACATTTTGGAATGTCTGTTCAGTTATGTTCATTTATTTATGTAAGTGATTATTCAGAATTAATTATATTAATTTAAACAGCATAACATGATTATTTTGATTTTTGATAACATTTTTGACTAAAAAACAATTCTATATTTTTACATATAAGCTTTTAAAATCTTGTGTAATCCCAAACCAGTCTCAGCCTGCATAGAGAACAACACGGAAGTTAACATCACCCTGGTTTCCTTGATAAAAACGCAAAAGGATTTTTTTCTATTGGCTTTTGGATTATTACAGAAAATAAGTTCTGTGACCAGCAACAAACATTTGATTATTATACATTTTGTCATCATGATAATCTTCACAAATTAAAGCAGCACTATGTAACTTTTGGCGCTCTAGCGGTTAATAAACAGAACTGCACACATCCCACGGAAGAACATTCCAACCGGAGCTACTTCTCTAAGTTTATGTCTATGGCGATTCACGCAGGTATGTGTTACTCCGCAGCGGTGACGACCCGACCAGGCTACAATAGTCCAAATATAAGTACTTATTATAACTGTACCGTAGTGATTCGGAATAAGACAAAAACGTGGTTTGGAAGATGAATTCATGATGTACTCGCTCGTTATATACATTTTGCAAATTTTGAACACAGAAAAAGTTACATAGTGCTGCTTTATCAGCATGGATGGATTCTGAAGTCTAAATACAATCAATCACTGAAGTAAAAATTTATCTAAGCTATAAACAAACTACACCACAATCACATGACTTCAACGATCACTAAGCTTCCGCCAACTCGGTGAAAGGGTTGACATATAACACATAAACAATGATTTATTAAAAATCATTTGGCGTGAAAGTTTGAGTATACAAGTGTGCAGTTCTAAACACAACAAGGCTGTGAAAGCAGACTAGTGAGTAGATGTTTTTCCTGTACGTTGCGATGATGTTTAAGGTAATCAACAACCAGTGTAGTCCCATTTAGCCATTTTAAGAGGATATTATGTTGTAAAATAAAACATGAAAATATCTTGAGCTTGAGTTAATCGCACAACTTTTTTCAGGCATTTAACCAAATAACAATGGAACTGGAAATGCTAAAGTGCTAACTCATTTCTAGGTTTTGGCCTACAAAAATTTGTCATCCATGCAGCACTCTATAGGAATGAAGCTGCACCAATCAGTTGGTGTTTTGTGTTGAAAATGTCTTTTTGATGGCCTGTCATGTTCATTTTTTTACAATGCAATTTCTGCTCAGAAACTAAATAAAATAAGGAGAGGTTTTGCAAACCTGCGTATAAGGAAGCAGGCAGTGATCTCAGTGTTCTCATCGATGGCTCTGTGGAGAAGAGTCTGCTGACATCCTCCAGGCCCTGAACTCCAACAGGTTGCATCACACCCATGCCTGACCTAATAAAAAAATAATAAAAAATCAAGTCAAATCAACTTATCATAAGCATTATTTTTTTAACAAAAATATGGAAACCTAAATGTTTCAAGATATAATAGAATGTTAAGCAATCACAGTTTAATTATCCCAATTGGTAAATAGAATAAAGTTCTCACCAGTGTGGAAGCGATGTCCTCCAAACCGTTTTCTAGAGCCAGCCAGAGTGGAGGATCACCCTTCTCATCCACCACTGACATGTCTGCTCCTCTTGTGCAGATGGCGTCCACTACTAAAGGAAGCTGGTTACTGATGGCCAACTGTAAAGCTGTCTGCCCCTCCTGGGTCCTGGAACAAAGCATGATTTGTAGTTTGAGGAATTATTTTCATGGTTTCATAAATTATCATCTATTATATGTGTCAACTCTTTCAGAAATAGCAGAGAGGGGATGGGATTGAGACACACAACAGGCAGGACCTCAAACCCTCACTGCTGACATTAACACCACAGCTCAACATGTCTGGGGGATGTATGCTAACTAGGGCTGCACGATAAATCGCATGCGATATTTAACGCGCATCTTGTCAGAAAGCCGGTTCTGTAATCAGCGGTAAATCTCCATCACCTGCGTGCTTTCACATTGAGCAGCATTAACTACACAGAGCCGTTGTTTACCGCTAGATTTACCGCTGATTACAGAACCGGCTTTTCTGACAAGATGCGCGTTAAATATCGCATGCGATTTATTGTGCAGCCCTAATGCTAACCAACGTTTTCTAGCTCTATCAGGTAGGTGTAGTACCTGATGTTGATGTCGGCCTGGTGCTCCAGCAGGAAGAGGGCGCTCTTGCTGTCCTGTCTCTTTATAGCCATGTGCAGTAGTGTTTGTCCATCAGACATGGTGTCATTAATAGCTGCTCCAGAACCCAGCAGCTGTGCGGCAATCGTGTGCATACCTAGTGATGTAAATAAGATGATACATGAAAAACTGAAAGATCTGCATGAGCAGTGAACTCGCAGAAGGAGATTTTAACAGAACCCACCGGTCCAGAGTGCAAGACCCAGAACGGTCTGATCCATAGAGTCTTTCAAACTGAAGTCAGGGATGATCTGCAGGTTGTTGGTGGCATGTAGTGCATTGGCTATGACAGATGGAGCAAAAATACAGTTATGAGTGACAAGAGATGGCACAGCTGCATTGATCAACGATGAAATCAAACATCCTCTCTCATCCTCACCTTTCTGCTCTAGTATGACAGACACCATATATATATATATATATATAAATACTAATAAATAATATTTAATTTATAATAATCCACCTCTTTACTACTACTCATTTGTTATTACATGTAAGATTTCAGATGTATATATACTGTACACTACCGTTCAAATGTTTTGAAGTCTCTTTATGCTCACCACGGCTGCATTTATCAATATAAATGCAATGATCAAAAATACATTAAAAACTGTTATATTGTGAAATATCATTACAATTTAATATAACTGTATTCTATTTTCATATATTTTAAAATGTCATTTATTCCTATGATGGCAAAGCAGAATTTTCAGCATCATTACTCCAGTCTTCAGTGTCACATGATCCTTCAGAAATCATTCTATGATATGATGATTTGCTGCTCAAGAAATATTTTTTCTTATCAATGCTGAAAACTGTTGAACAATCTGAAGCTCAAAATATGAGCATTTATTTGAATTAGAAATCTTTTATAACATGACAAATGTCTTTACTGTCACTTTTTGATCAATTTAATGCGTCCTTGCTGAGAAAGTCAATATATATATATATTTAATTGTTTTGATGACTACACTATTATTCTAAATTCTGTAAATGAGTATGTATGTTCAAACACGTGACAGGCAGGTGATTTCTAATCAAAGCAGACAGACTCACCCATTTGTTGGTGTGATTGACTTTAGCTCCATGTGTGGCCAGGAAGATAGTGGCTGCTTCACTTCCTGCGATAGCTGCTCTCTGCATGAGGCAGTTACCTGAGGACGAGATGTCGTGATTAACTGTTATGAAAGGGGTCATGACTAAAAGGACACAGATAGACATTTTATAAAGTGCAAGATGTGCGGTACCATTGGAGTCTGGTGCATCAGGATTGCTTCCTCTCTGTATGAGCTGCGCTGCCAAACTGTTCTCGTCAAATGAGGTTCCATTCACAACCGGAGCTTCATCCTCAAAAGGGTTGACGGAGGGGTCAGAGGCCACAGTGATGTACTGCAGAGCCAGCCACAGTGCAGTGCTGCCTTCATGGTCTTTCAGCTCAAGGTCCAATCTAGGCATGAAGAGGAGGGATTGGAAGGTTAAAAACACATCATGGGATACACTGTACTCTGTTGCATTTGTACATTTTAAAACACATTTTAGATAACTTTGTGTATTACATGCATACAGATATTTTACGTAGTATACTTTTCCATTAACTTCAACAATTATGTCAGATCATTCGTTTTGAAAAACTTACTGTTTGCATTGCAGCAGCTGGTTAAAGACCGGTTCATTTCCTGACACCACAGCCTCATGTAATGGTGTCCTAAGAATTGGACAATGAAAATATTAAGTGATGAATACACTGAATAAGTTGTACCCCCATAAACATAGTCATTAATACAGAAGACTTAATGTTACCCACCGTCCTTTGCTGTTTTGCATGTTCGGGTTGGCACCAGCTTTGAGCAGAGCCTCAGCGATGTGAGCCATGCCAGCCATAACTTCACCACTATGTTTCTTAGGGCTGAAAGAGCAGACCAGGTGCAGCGGTGTCTCCACTGCCCCCACTGTGGCAGCGTTCACCTGTGCGGAGTGACGGATCAGAAAAGTGGAGGCAAATTCATCTCCTAAAAAGACAGGGAAAGAGAAACACACAAGATGGGGAGAGTACTTAGACCACCAAATGAAAATAAAAAACTTCTCTCACGATTCTTGACGGTTCTCAAAGTTTTAGCAATGAAGGTGGCTTTGTGCCAACTTCAAACTTCTTGTAAAAAAGTGCCACATTTGATTATTCCCTCTGGCCAAATACAAGCACTCGTCACCTCTCTGGATGGCCTTGTGAAGAAGACTCCAGCCGCTCTGGTCCACCATGTCAACATCTGCCTTATTGTTGACCAGTGTGGTGGCGATGCTCTCCAGCTTCTTGGATAGAGCCAGATCCAGCGCCAAGTCTCCATTATTGTCCAGCTCATTCAGCTTTCCAGGTAACTTAGGAATTAAATAAAAGAAAACATGGGTCGACTTTATTTTAAAGGGGTCATATGATGCGATTTCAATTTTTCCTTTTTTAATACACGAGTTTCACAATTTGAGTTGAATTATTGAAATAAATGAACTTTTCCACGACATTCTAATTTATTGAGATGCACCTGTATGTCCCCACTGGATGCAACAAATGCCTCATTTATAATGGGTTTTAATGTTTTTGAATCGTCGCTCCAGGACACAGCCTGACAGTATGGTAAGGGGTGTAACATTTCCGTCACACGCTTGAGGTATTCGGCCAATCACAACACACTGGATAGCTGGCCAATCACAGCACACCTCGCTTTTCAGACCGATGAGCTTTGTAAAAATCGACGCGTTTCAGAAAGGCGGGGCATAGAGGAGAAACAGTAATGTACAGTATGTGGAAAATAATGTGTTTTTTTAACTTTAAACCACATAAACACATTTCATTACACCAAATACACAAAATAATGTTCTTTTTAGCAACATCATATGACCCCTTTAAGGACTGATTCTCACCATTAACTGGCATTCATATTACTAGCATATGTGACCCTGGACCACTCTTAAGTTGCTGGGGTATATTTGTAGCAATAGCCAAAAATACATTGTAGGAGTCAAAATCATAGATTTTTCTTTTATGCCAAAAATCATTAGGATATTAAGTAAAGATCATGTTCCATGAAGATATTTTGTAAATT
>NW_015650702.1:186635-190886 GCF_001515625.1 Sinocyclocheilus rhinocerous | reverse complement strand
AACCAGTCTTAAGTCGCTGGAGTATATTTGTAGCAATAGCCAAAAATACATTGTATTACATACATTGATTAGTAATATGCATTGCTAAGAACTTCATTTGGACAACTTTAAAGGCGATTTTCTCAATATTTAGATTTTTTTGCACCCTCAGATTCCAGATTTGCAAATAGTTGAATCTCGGCCAAATATAGTCATATCCTAACAAACCATACATCAATGGAAAGCTTATTTATTTCAGCTTTCAGATGATGTATAAATCTCGATTTCGAAAAATTGACCCTTATGACTGGTTTTGTGGTCCAGGGTCACATTAACACTTAAAAAGCACATATTAATGCCTTATTCTGCATGACCATTTTTCAGATCTTTTAATCCTAACCCATACCTAAATTTCACAACTACCTAACTATTAATAAACAGCAAATTAGGAGTTTATTGAGGTGAAATTCATAGCTAATAGTTAGTTAATAGTGAGAATTATTTACATTTATCCTAATGACTTTGCCATGCAATAAACAAGCTTGTTAGTAGAGGATCATACATTTATTAGCGTAGTAAATGCGACTAAATCCAGCTGAGTATGTTGTTAAAATATAAATAATAAATAAGATAAATTTTGCATAATAATTTCTAAGATTCAGTGCTGGCTTTTTACCTGGGCATCCATCTCAATTAGATAAAGGAAGACCACATCTTCTCGTTCTACTTTAATTGCTTTGTGAAGGGGGTACTCGGTCTTGGATTTGATCATCTTATACAGCAGCTGAGCATCCATGGAGCTGAAGTCCTCTTTCCGAAGATCATCCTGTTTGAGAGGGTAAAGAAAAAGTAAATATGAAACATATTTAAGCATCTATTCATTTGGAAACGTTCCATTCTACATTAACACACACTCAAAAAAAAAAGCACTGCGGAACTATTTCCTCATTTAAAACAGCAGGTGACTTCTTTAATAATTATGCAAATCTCAATCTCCCTCTGGTCTACTCTGTATCAAGGTCTTATTCAAGGTCTGCTAAGCCCATATCGATGTGTTTGGTTTCACTCAGCGGAGAGAGCATCTGTAAACCCACCACAGTGTTTCCTTTACCATCCTGGTCATAAACATAACCTTGAGAATCAATCATTATGCCTTGTGGGGATTTACAAGGAGTCATAAAAGAGACTCCAAACATCAAGGACAACAAAATCCTGCTGCTTTTAAACAGAGAGCCAAGGAGGAAGGCTATTTTTCACAGTGAATCTGTCAGGTTATTAATCAATATTCATCTTATTATTGCTGATAAAATGATGCCTAGAACTGTAGTGTATTACTGGCAAATGCAATGAACACAACATGAATTCCACATCTGATGGGTTTTTCCAAGGACGAGGATGATGACTCGATTCTTCTGACTCACCCAGTGACTGGCGATGATTTCTCCGCAGTAGTTCATCAATGTTGTGGCGTCCAGCTCTTCGGCTGTCTGGTAGAACCTGATACAGTTCCTCACGTTCACTGATGACATCACTCCTTTCTCACATCTGCATTTGAAAAACAATTTATGTGTCCACAGAGCTCACTGCTTATTCTTCAACACTAACAACTCAATTCTGAAATTATTTAGATATGCTCATTAAATGTAAAATTTCTAATTATTTTCTCTTTATTTTTAAAAAAGGATGGCCCCTATTATCACATGACCTTTTATCATTTATATGGGTCAACACATTATTCCATTTTCCATATTTCTGATTTTAACATCAAACATTTTTTTTATATACAGTATGCTAACATTCAAAAGTTTGGGGTAAGTAAGGTTTTATTTTAAGAAATTAATACATATATTCAGCAAGTATGTAGAATGACCAAAAGTGATAGTAAAAATATGTATAATGTTACTAAAATTTATCAAACTTCTGTAGTCGCAGTACTCAAGAATAAAAGTTGATCATTAGCATAAAAGCACAAAACATGTAGCCTGTCTGCTTGCCATTTAGCAACTGCTTTTATCTAAAGCGACTTAAGCATACCTATTGATGGGAGAGGATTACGTACTTGACTCAAGGGCACTTTGATGATGGGGCATCACTGTTTAACTATAAGCCTCTTTCAGGCAAATGCCAGATAAAAGAGCGCATGCTTTCAGATAGATTTAATTTGATGAATATGACTCAAGTGAAGGACCAGAGTAACTAAAAATGATGGCGTGATGCATATGCAAATGCTTTAGTAATCAAGCGTAGGGCCCTATGAAATCCATTTAATTTTTTCCCAAACTTCATTTAACTTTTTCCCAAACTCTGTTTTTTTCGTTTAAATTTTTCTGGATACCATTTTTTTTCTAGACTCTGTTTTAATGGTTAAATTAAATTTTATTCACCAAAAAGCATGTCTAATTAATTAAAATCATGAAACCTACAATTTTTACATTGTAAAAAAAAAATTGTAGGTTTGTAGGGCAAAAACACATTTTTAAAGGGTTAGTTCACCCAAAAATGAAAATTAGCCTGTTTTACTCACCCTCGAGGCATCCTAGGTGTATATGACTTTTTTCTTTCAGACGAATCCAATCGGAGTTATATTAAAAATTGTCCTGGCTATTCCAAGCGTCATCATTGCAGTGGGTGGGTGTCTCTCCTTAACAGTCCAAAACACGTTAGATAAAGCGCGCACATCCATAATAAAACGTGCCTCACACGGTTCCAGGACATGAATAATGGCCTCCTGTAGCGAATCCATGCATTTTTGTAAGAAAAAAATCCATATTTCAAACACTTTTCTCTCACTTCTGCTGACTGTCGTATGCTGAAGCCGTTCCGGCAGATGACATAGGACGTCTGCGTCGCGCGCGCCTCTGAGATATGCTAGTCTTGCGAGTTTGTTTACAGGAGCAAAGGAATAGAGGGAGTGATAGAAAAGTGTTTATGTTTGAAATATTGATATTTTTCTTACAAAAACGAATGGATTTGCTACAGGAGGCCTTTATTCACCCCCCAGAGTCGTGTGAGGCACGTTTTATTATGGATGCACACGCTTTATTTAACATGTTTTGGACTGTTGAACAGAAACACCCGCCCTCTGCAATGATAGAGTTTAGAAGTGCCAGGACAATTTTTTATATAACTCCAATTGGATTCGTCTGAAAGAAGAAAGTCACATACACCTAGGATGGCTTGAGGGTGAGTAAATAACAGGCTAATTTTCATTTTTGGGTGAACTAACCCTTTAAGGCCCTATGAAATACATTTTATTTTATACTCAAATTCAGTTTTATTTTTACCAAATTCTGTTTTCCATTAGTTTTAATGGTTTTATTAAATATTAATAATCAAAAGCATCTCTAATTAATTGATTTTTTAAAACTTTTTTTTTCAGAAATACTGTGTATTTAAATTATTCTGTTAAATAAATTCTGGTAAACATTCCTTGAAAAATAATGTTTTAATAATAATTTTATTATTAGTAGTAATACTATCATTACATTAAGTATTATTTGTCACAATTTTTTCAAGTTAAACCGAACTGTTATTTTGACGGGCTGCTGTGAAGACCTTTAAGTTTCTGTTTGTATATGATATGACAATAGTTTTATTTAAAAGAAACGGTAAAATGCTCATGAAGTGACTCTCAGAGCAGTTCTAGAAATTATGTTCATGTGTTGATGTACACATAAATTGAGGCGGCAAAGGCTGAAAACACAGCGAGTGTCACGCGCGCTTCAGTATGTGTTCGTTAGTAAACGAAACCACGCCTATGCCATTCATTCACACTGAGACACGCAGAATATACAGGATTCATATTTAAATGGTATTTGCGCCTTAAAGCAGCACTATGTAACTTTTGGCGCTCTAGCGGTTAATAAACAGAACTGCACACATCCCGCGGAAGAACATTCCAACCGGAGCTACTTCTCTAAGTTTATATCTATGGCGATTCACGCAGGTATGTGTCACTCCGCAGCGGTGACGACCCGACCAGGCTACAATAGTCCAAATATAAGTACTTATTATAAGTGTACCGTAGTGATTCGGAATAAGACAAAAACGCGGTTTGGAAGATGAATTCATGATGTACTCGCTCATTATATACATTTTGCAAATTTTGAACAGAAAAAGTTACATAGTGCTGCTTTAAGATTAGGGGTTGCACCGACTAATCGACTAGTCGACTACAATGCTCCGCCATGACGCTTTAAGCTTGACGTCGACTAGTCGCTGGTCCTATAGAGGGCACAACAGGATAAGAAATCTTTGAAGGACTTCCACATT
>NW_015650702.1:184715-186402 GCF_001515625.1 Sinocyclocheilus rhinocerous | reverse complement strand
TGTTCACTGTTTAGGGTTCAGGGGTCTAGGTGTCCTGTCTAGGGATTGGGCTCTTTAACGGATTAATGCTGGCATGAGCTGCTCCCCGTTTATTATCACACATCCACTCAGTTCAAAAGTTTGGGATCAGTAAGACTTTTTTTTTAAAGAAGATTCTTCTGCTCATCAAGGCTGCATTTAATTTATTCAAAAATACAGAAAAAACAGTAATATTGTGAAATATTATTGGAATTTAAAATAACTGTTTTCTGTGTGAATGTATTGTAAAATGTAATTTATTGCTGTGATGTAAAGCTGAGTTTTCAGCATAATTTCTCCAGTCTTCAGTGTCACATAATCTTCAGAAATTATAATAATATGCTGATTTATTATCAGTGCTGGAAACAGTTGTGCTGCTTAATATTTTTTTGGAACCTGTGATACTTTTTTTCAGGATTCTTTAATTAAAGCAGCACTATGTAACTTTTGGCGCTCTAGCGGTTAATAAACAGAACTGCACACATCCCGCGGAAGAACATTCCAACCTGAGCTACTTCTCTAAGTTTATGTCTCTGGCGATTCACGCAGGTATGTGTTACTCCGCAGCGGTGACGACCCGACCAGGCTACAATAGTCCAAATATAAGTACTTATTATAAGTGTACCGTAGTGATTCGGAATAAGACAAAAACGCGGTTTGGAAGATGAATTCAAGATGTACTCGCTCATTATATACATTTTGCAAATTTTGAACAGAAAAAGTTACATAGTGCTGCTTTAATATTCACAGACACTAGTCCATATCACGCTTTGATTTAAGTGTACTGACCTACTTTTGATGTATCCATCCAAAATTTGTCAAATTCTGTGATATTCCGTATTGTACAGTAAATTCCATTTTTCACATCTGGATTTAGAGGTCTGCACGGGCTTTAAAGTGAAGCCCGAACCCAGCCCGTACCCGAGATCGTCTGACCCGACCCGACCGGCACAGTTAAATTTAGAGCCCGAACCAGACCCCGAAATCTTTTTTTTTTTTTTTTTTTTTCACAAAAAAAAAATATTATTTAATTTTTCTAGTGCTCAAATAAATCACTTATAAGATGTCTAAGATTTTGTCTATTATTTAATAATTTAAAAACTATGCAGTGGTATGTATGTCCCACTATTCTTATCATGATTTATAGACGACCAAAGGCATCCGTTATGAATATTTTTTTGTAAAATTTCTACTATTTTAACACATCTGTGTACCCTGTCTCCGAATGTCATGTTGATAGCAGATTTTAAAGCAGCACTATGTAACTTTTTCTGTGTTCAAAATGTGCAAAATGTATATAATGAGCGAGTACATCATGAATTCATCTTCCAAACGGCGTTTTTGTCTTATTCTGAATCACTACGGTACACTTATAATAAGTACTTATATTTGGACTATTGTAGCCTGGTCGGGTTGTCACCGCTGCTGAGTAATTTTTTTTTTTTTTTTTTTTTTTCCACAACGAATAGCCAATTTTTAAAAAATGCTGTATTTCACGATTGCATTCAACGGTCAGTAAGCAAATACATGTAAAGAAACAGAATCATTATAAGATCGCATTTATTTGAATTAATTAGGCTAATTATATCATTTACTTGAATTAGCGCGCGAGAGAGGAAGAGAGCGAGAGAGAGAGAGAGATGAAAGTTGCGTGTGTGAACCTGCATCT
>NW_015650702.1:178628-184705 GCF_001515625.1 Sinocyclocheilus rhinocerous | reverse complement strand
CAGCGTAGCCTGCATATAGTTTTAGTTTAGCTATAAACCCGAGCCCGACCCGAACCCGAAGCTATTCATTAAACATTAACCCGAACCCGACCCGAAACCCGAAAGTATTTCGGGACCCGTCGGGCTCGGGTCGGGTAGCAGACCTCTATCTGGATTCCGCAATTCTGTCCGCGTTTTCCACATTGCGGAAATCATAAGTGTAAGATTCATCAACAAAAGCCTTTGTGTTTACATCAATCCATGCCGAGGGGTGCTTTACATACTTGTAGTTGAAATTCTAATATGTTGAGGTGATAGATAACAGCAGTTACATGGTAACATTTCTGCTGGTGAATCACAATGAGATGTAAAGAAATACGCAACATGAGTCATAAATCTATCCAGTCATTTGCATCTGTTATACTAAAGACACTGTTCCCACCTTTCTCGCAGAAGATGGAGCTGGAAGCGGTTGGCCAGCTTCATCAGATCGACGATGAAGCCATCGTCTCCACTCAACTCCAGATCATCCGTGTACGCCCAGCGCAGCATTGCCATGGCAACCTCTGGTTTGGCATCTAGGAAGTCACAAGGGGAAGCACAGGAAAGAATCCAACAACAGGTTCAGTTTTGAAGGATCTGACACTGCTGCATACTGCATTTGAACAATAAGGAAAAAATTTAGACATCCTACTTTTCGAGTGTGGGTTGTAGGAAACAGAGAAGTCATTGTTACCTGAGAGGTCCAGTTCTGAGGTGGAGGCCATGTTGGCTAAGCTCCAGATTTCACTCCGAGCAGCCAGCACGAATTTATGAGCACTGAACCTCTGCTGTCCAATCTTCACCTTCAGATCACTAGGAGAAAAAAAACCACTGATATTGTCATACTGACTTTACACAGCATCCCTGTGAAATATGCAGTCATCAGCTACCATATCATTTGACGCATCACAGCTTATGTATTATGCAATGGTCTCAGTGAGGTCAGATCTGAGACTACAGTCTGGGCTTAAATCTCAGATGGATCATTCTGTAACTTCGTAATAACATGGTGCAATATAAAGAAATACAACTGCAATACAACGTCCTAACTTTACAGACCCAGAAGACATACTAAAACCCTTTCAGCCAGCTTTAATGCACTTAGAAGCTAAATGAAACTGCAAATCAAAACTTTAATACACTAGTGATAGCAAACATTCAAATCAAGTCAAAGCCACAGACAAACTTACATATTTCAATCACTGTGTGAATCTTATAAAAACTGTCAAGAGCTGAACAGAGATGTCTAGGTAATATTTCACCACAAAAACCAAAGAAAAAAAAATGTTTTGCATAAGACAATAAAGCCTGTCTATAAAGAGGAAGCATCTGTGAACCATATATGGTAACAAGTATTGCAAGTATACATCATTTGGCATTTATAATCAATGCTAATTTAAATTTTTTTTAAATTATATTTTATTACAGTAAATGCAATTTTCCCCATACAGTGGAAAGAAAATAGGTTTCATTATGATGAAAAAATATCAAAATGCAAAAAAAACAACAATGATAAAAATGTTTAATGATGTGCATCTTTTTTTTCCCTATTTCTTTTGCCTCTGAGGTTAAATACGACCTCATCTAACAGTAAGTGACAGTTCACATCCAGTGCTCACCTGTACTGCTCTTGCTGATAAAGGTCAGCCACGATGGCCAGCAGGCGGCTGATGAAGTTGTCACTGGCCTGGGAGGTGGAGCCGGGGAGAGTGGCCTGGGCGGCCAACACGGAGCACCGCCTCTCCGTCTCCACCAGCTTCTGCTGCATCTTCACATACTCCTGCCTCAGCAGAGCAAGGTGCTTCTGCAATTTCTGCACCTCCTCTGCAGGTATAATGAAAATGATGGAGAGGTAAGGGGCAAGAAGGGGAGAGATGACAAGAAGTGGAACACAATGAATAAGCACATGGGGTATAAGGAGAAAATGAGGGTAAATGGATAATAAACAGTTAAAGTGAAAAGAAATGTGATGGGTAATGAAAAAGGGAAGTGGAAATGCCATGAAGAAGAGAAAGAGAGGGACAAAACACAGATTTCATATGAAAACTGCTGACACAGACCGACTTCCCAAGCACGCTCAAGGGAGGTGAAGTGGACCAACGCTATGTGAGGAAAACTGTCTTTCTGCTTTTTGAGAAGTAAAAACACTTTCAACATGGTCTAATTCATGAAGAACAAACACAAGCGTTCATATACACCCTCAGGATCCATATCATTCCACTCAAACCACAAAATAACAACTTTAAACTCGCCATTCTCAGTGTGGTAATTGCCTTGGATCTGTAACTAGAGGATTTCACAGCTTAACCTACATTCCAACACGGGCCGCTTCCTTCCTCTTTCCTTGAATTTATTTCTGTGTCTCTCTAGAATGCTGAGGTTACACTTTGCCATTGCACTACATAAGCTTAGGTGCTGAGAAAGCCGGTCTAATAATGTGTTACCATTTGGCATTTAGGAACATCTTTGAATGTTGCTAAAAACAGCAAGCAGCACCTGGTGTAAATGTACTAGGCCTATGTGAAAGCTGTAATTTTTGCAAAAAGTCTACCCTAGTCATTGCAACCAATCAAACCTGTGTGCCTGTAAGCAAAGGCATGTTCTCAGTTTAATATGTGAGCCATTTGCCTTTAGCCTAGATTCAAGAATCC
Source organism: Sinocyclocheilus rhinocerous (assembly GCF_001515625.1). Lineage (NCBI taxonomy): Eukaryota > Metazoa > Chordata > Actinopteri > Cypriniformes > Cyprinidae > Sinocyclocheilus > Sinocyclocheilus rhinocerous. Next base: position 182,033 of record NW_015650702.1, on the reverse strand, counting down.
AGTGTCCTAAGAAATCAACAACTCAGAACCATCCAAATAGGCCCCATAAAGCATTTAAAAGCCAATCAGATGACAAGAAACCTTGTGAAGCAATAACCTGCTTGCAATACCAACAAGTAGGCTACATGAATTACACCTCATGAATTACACAATGAATTCAGATGAAGGATAAATCATTCTCGATTATCTGGAAATAGTCTAATTAGTATACAATAAATTGCTCTACTAATCTTTATTCAGAAAGAGGTACAGCCATAAAAATGTACCAAACATGGCTTCAACCAATATGCTCGTCACTAACCTTACATGGTTGCATTATTATAATACAACTGCACTAGACTCTTATTATTAGCCACGCCGTCTTTTAAAAAGAAGCAAACAACATGACAGAAAGATTGTTAGTGTTCTTACGCTATTTGAAGAAGACGGCATTTAAATGTGTTATTATTTTACAGCATGTTGTGGAAAGATAAAGAAGGGAGATGTCACATATGAGCTGATAAAAGTAACGGTTGCAACCGCCTGCTGCGACTTCTTTATATGCAATCAAGATATGTGCAAATTATCCGTACATAACAACAACATTGAAGAGTTATACATTTATTTATTTTCTACTGTTATCATATATCAGTGTCATGTTATATATTGAAATATATCAAATATACAGTGCTATACATTGTCAGATTTAAAAACCAGCTTATACATTCAGGTGAATTTCTCATTTGAGATGACGAAGAACAGGATAAAAGACTAATAAAAGTGCAAATTCTAATGAAAAAAAAACGACTTGGAAGGCAAGCGCAAAATCAGAATACATGACGACAATGTTTCTAAAATCAACTATTTCCATTTCAAAATCATAACGTTGGATGTTCTGCGACAAAAACAACTTTAGACATCTTTTAGAAAAAGCATTTATCTTATATTTCTTTACACGAGAGCTCAAATCACCCGGCAAATTATTATTACTACCGCCCAGCCCACCACCTGACTTGCAACCAGCTAGCTGGAAAAAACAATCGAAGCAATAATGAGACTCATTTCAGAGGTACGCAATATTTGTTGCCAACTGGCTGTGGTGAAATCAATTACATGCATTATTAGGTCTGTCCATCGTGTAAAGGTACAGCCGCTGCATGTGTTAAACAGAAAGGGCGTGAAAAATAATAAAGAAACCATTCTCATACCTTCCGCCATGTTGGATCCGTGGCTTGTCGCCTAATACCGCGAGAGACCGCGGGAGGAAGGTTTTGATTTGGGAGGAGTGTGTGTGTGTGTGTGTGTGTGTGTGTGTGTGTGTGTAAGCACCGAGCCAAAGATACACATTACGTTTGTAAAGTGTATTAACAATGACAGTTTACATAATGTGCAAGTCTGTGTGCCAAATAAACCAACTGTACATGGGGTCTTTAATATGCACTCTTATTTTAAGTTTTATTTTGACCAAAAGCCAACGTGTTCCTCATGATTGTTCCAGAGACATTAGGGATAAGGAATTACATTTAGATAAATGCCCTCTTTGGCTCACATCTCCAAAACCCTTTCTAAAAATAGAGCCTAATCGGTTGTATAAAAGTCTCAGTACAACTACATGGCACTTACACCATGGAGGGTGGCATCTGTTGCACATTCAAATGCACATTTTCTTAAATTCAATTGGCTTTATGACAGCCAAGCAACATTGTCCTAGCCAATGTTGTTATTGTTTTCTAAAACTATTAAAAACCTTTTTGTGAAATTGAAACTAATTGTAATAAAAATAATAAACAAGAGATAAATTACCTACAAGAAATTGAGAGTCCCCACAAGAGTGTGTGTGTGTGTGTGTGTGTGTGTGTGTGTGTGTGTAAGCACCGAGCCAAAGATACACATTACGTTTGTAAAGTGTATTAACAATGACAGTTTACATAATGTGCAAGTCTGTGTGCCAAATAAACCAACTGTACATGGGGTCTTTAATATGCACTCTTATTTTAAGTTTTATTTTGACCAAAAGCCAACGTGTTCCTCATGATTGTTCCAGAGACATTAGGGATAAGGAATTACATTTAGATAAATGCCCTCTTTGGCTCACATCTCCAAAACCCTTTCTAAAAATAGAGCCTAATCGGTTGTATAAAAGTCTCAGTACAACTACATGGCACTTACACCATGGAGGGTGGCATCTGTTGCACATTCAAATGCACATTTTCTTAAATTCAATTGGCTTTATGACAGCCAAGCAACATTGTCCTAGCCAATGTTGTTATTGTTTTCTAAAACTATTAAAAACCTTTTTGTGAAATTGAAACTAATTGTAATAAAAATAATAAACAAGAGATAAATTACCTACAAGAAATTACAAATGTTGCCTTGGCATCTAACTCATAAATAACTTCTAGTACTAAAACTGATATAACAAATAAAAATAAAGCTATACAGAACAAAAATGTCTTAAAAACTAGAGAACAGTAGATACACTTTTCAGCCAATGGTTTATGTAAAATTGTCATGTTTTGAGAAGAATAACCTTAATAAAAAGCACATACATTTGTAGTTACGCTGGTATTGATGAATGGATGAATTTCGTAATACTTTCAAGTTTGTGACAACACTTTAAACACAGACAGCACACTCAAACAAGTATTGGAAAAAAATTATATTTTAGAAGAACTCACTAGAGGTGACAATTTCCATAACATGAAAAATATACATCGGTATTTTGTCTTTGTACATTAGGCAAAAGAACTGCAGTAGTCTGTCAGAACCAGAATAAAATTAACCAGAGAATTAAAGATTGTGGGAGGAGAGAGAGTGGGATACAGTCATGCGCGCGCGCACACACACACACACACACCTCTCTGCTCAATCGCCCTTAAACATACGCACTCACACACCTCATCTGAAATCCCAGAAACTGTTTGCAAGAAATCTAAATTTAAAGCATGGCTAAGAAACCTATCAAAGAAACCACACAAAAGAGGTGTCAAGCCCCCCCCCCACAAAAAAAAAACAAGGGAGAATCTTTACTTGAAATCACATCCCAATATCCAATTTTAAGATGTCTGCACATAATGTGGGAAAAGCAGTTATTGCTACACCAAAATAATTCAGAATGCTGGTACAAGGGTTATGAAAAAACCTCATATTCACACAAGCTTGAGAGCATGTTGAGCAGTTCTTAAACATGTTCCTCCCTTTAGCTCCTGTTTGATGCAGGGCACATAACAAGCCAAGTGGTTTAAACTGGAGGCACTTTTGAAAACAAAAGAGAAATTAAAACATGCAGAAAAAAGAAAAATCACATCTGATGGGTTTCCTTGCCATTGCCTCCCTGCCTCAAATGGACGACAAAAGAGAAAAGATGAGAACCTGACGCTCAGAATGCAGTTATCCTTTCAGCCGAGATAAGAGCACTCCCCTGCC
>NW_015650702.1:174531-178371 GCF_001515625.1 Sinocyclocheilus rhinocerous | reverse complement strand
CACTCCCCTGCCCCCCCGCCCACCCCATTTAAAACCAAATCAGGGAAGTACCTTCATGACCCCTAATTAATAAGAAAATGATCGTGCTTTATAGCTATTTTACCTGAAGTGTCCCGATTGAGAAAGCCTTCCATCATGACAAGCATGCTTTGAATCTTATCAATAGCTTACCCCTGCCTTCCCCACCCTAAAACTGGATCGAGTGAGAAATGCCAAAGCAGACTTTTGTTCAAACTGACAAGTGGGTACGTCAGGGCAGGCCACTTGCACCTGTAACAGATCTGATGCACACTAGATGTGCGGCAGCCAGAGGTGGAGGGTGGGAGATGAACTATAGTCTTCAAGAACTTTACATGATGTCACACTCTAACTATAGAACTGCTATTTTATTTGGTACCAAGTCTTGCTGGATGGATAGGAACAAGTTATTATATATTATCCGGTTTTTATGTCTGTGCTATGTACACATCTTTACAATCTCTTCCTGAAAAGTTGTATCAGTTCATAGACTTGGAAAAGAAAGAAAGAAAGAAAAAAAAAAAAAAAAAGCATAATTGTTTAGGTTTTTTTTCTCTTTTTTTGTTGGCACTTGCTTGGCATTTCTGTCAGCATCTGTGATGGCCTTATGTTCTATTGCAGCCTATTAATGCCAGTCTGTTACTGCCAACATTCAATGAAAACCAGTTGGTAGAGTGCAAGAAAGTGCCATGTTGTTTCTCAACTGGAGACCTGTGAAAGACACAGAAATATTAGAGATATTTCAACAAAATGTCAGAACATAAACCAAATGCCAGACTAACTATAGACCTTTAGATATGTAAAGCCTTTAAAACCTGAAGGCTAAAAAAAGTGATACAGATCAGCAGTTTATTTTTTTATTTTTTTTCAATTTTAAACATACTTTTTTTTTTTTTTTTACACTACCGTGTTTGGGGCCGGCACAAATTTTTTTTTTTTAAACAAATTAATTTTCTTATTTAGCAAGGATACCCTATATAGATCAAAAGTGACTCTAAAATATATAACACTGTTCTTTTGAACTTTCTATTAATTAAAAAAAATCTTAAAAAAAAAAAAAAGTGTTGTTAAACTCTTTACAATGCTGATAATAAGAAATGTTTCATAAATACCAGATCAGCATATTAGAATGATATTAGAATGATATTAGAATGATTTCTGAAGGAGACGGTAGTGCTGGGCGGTATACCGGTTCATACGAATTGTTTATTTTTGTTATGATATGAATTTTTAAAATACCGCAATAAGTATGTCACTTAAACAACGTTCGGAACGCAACGCTGTTTAAAAGTGGTCACTTTTCACGGTTGCACTGTGGTGAGGGAACAGCTGTAGGCTATGTGTTACTAAGCGTGAAAGTTCTGAAACTGAAGCTGTAGAACTAATAGAATGTGATGACACAGAAGAACTCATCCACAATATCCACATTGACCGCCACAAATATCCACCGCCCCCTGCCATCAGCTCCCGCGTCTCACACACACGAGCGCGACTTTAGCACTAGATTTAGCAACTTTCAGACCCTTTTAGCGGATTTTTTCCATAGAATATTCATACTGACAAACCTAGCGACTTTTTTGGATAAACCTTAGCTATGGTTCAGTTGGAAGATTTGCCAATTGATAATGAGCGACACCTGCACCACTCACCGGTCTCGAGTCCCACGGAGGAGCTCCGAAAGGATAAAAGGAGGAGTTACGACAGTGAAAGAGGAGCCGCTCTTTAGTGTAGATGCATGTTGATTTTATCAGACGATGTCGCGATTATAAATGAGAGTGACTCCTGGTTAACATGTATTAAAAGGGGTCGTGTTTAGTCACTATTTAGTGTGGTATTTTTTGACAATATTCACTCATCATGACAGTAAAATAGGGCATTCTAAGTCAATATACTGCAGTATTTCCTCTCTTAATCAGTAGAAAATATGGTTAACACCCGGTCATGCATGAAAAAAAAATACCGTCATGTACCGTGAAACCGGTATAATTTTGAAAAAATACCGTGATATCAATTTTTGGTCATACCACCCAGCACTAGGAGACAGGACACTGAAGACTGGAATAATGGCTGATGAAAATTCTGCTTTGCCATAAATTACATTTAAAAATATAATGAAACCAAATTTGTAAAAAAAAAAATAATAATAATGTTTTTACTGTATTTTCAATTAAATAAATGCAGCCTTGGTGAGAAAGAGACAACTTTTCCTACCAACCCCAAACTATATGTATACCATTTTAAAGGATACTGCCACTGTGTAAATAAGAGGCAAACAGTGCAAAAATTTCATAAGCCCTGAGAGGTCTATAGGGTCTATAGCTTACCTAAGACAGTCTAAGCAGACAAAAGAGACACTAATGTTACCTAACATCTTACCACTGAACCTCCATTTTGAACAAGCTTTGGGAACTTGTTATAACAGGTTAGCTCGCACGATTACTATGGCAGAACTCTACTCAGCCTGACAAAAGCTCTATTCTGAGGGGATTAGCCCTGTATGGTAAGGTGAAGCAATTTAAAAATTGTCTTATTTTAATCCTGTACAAGTGTCAGTAATATTTTCCTGACTTTATAATTTTCACATGCAGATAAATTTTAATGCACCATTTACAATTTCTTTAAAAATCAACATGGTAATAAAATCATGTAAAATCATGCAAATCAACATAAAAAGCCTGTAGATCTACTCTGTGACCACATCCAGTCTTAAGGTGGATAACTGCCACCATTCGTCAAGGATAAAACCCCATTCAGCTAAGGGGTGGCTTTAAAGCCTGCAATAATGGTTCTTTGCATTTTCTGGCTCTGTGTTTGGGAGTTGTCTGTCAGTCAGTCAAGTTGGGGAAGAAGAAAAAAAACGGTCACAAGACTTTGGCAGTAAAATGAAAGGGTAAAAGTCCACTTGCTTACCCTGAAAATAGTGAAGCTACAAGCTGCTAGATGAATATCACTCGAAGGCAGTCTCTTGGCTCTTTCTTACACAGCGGGCAACTTTTCTTTTGAATTCACCATGTCTGTCTTCCCTCCACTCTTTCTGAAATATTAAACAGATAAAAAAAATTAATACACATGTAAAAATAAAGGTGAAATGTAACTTCTCATTTATGAGGAAAGGTATGGTGAAAAGTACAGCATCACATTCAGCTAAAGTGCACACGATGGAACATGAAGCAAATTATTTATTAAATATCTACTGATAAACATCTATAGTCAGTCAAGTTCAGTAGGTTCAACAAGTTAGCATTAGACTTACTGCTGCATCAACATTGGCAGGGGAATCTCCATTGGGGTCAGCAAGCATTGAGATGACGCTAATCATGATGGTCTCTACGGTGTGAATGGGGAGCCAGCGCTCTTCTGGTTTTTCATAGCCGTATTTATCCTCCCCCGGCTCGTGCAATATCGAAATACAAACATCACCATTTTTGTCAACTGCAAACAATACAGAGAGAAGACATGAGATTTGATGGCAGTTATTACAGAGCCTTACAATTAACCACTTTTACTGTTGCATTTAATTTAATAGACCACTGAAAATCATAAATATGGTGGCTGATAGCATTAAATTACCACCAATAAATGGCTAACAATAACACACAAGTTGCCGGGAATGTGCATAATTTTAAAGGTTTACGCCATAATTTTATGAGGCTGAATTCACAATGTTAGGTGTTGGTGTAAGTCCAAGCGAACTGCATTATCAATTAGCAAAAAAATTAGTGAGTGCAGCTTAAAGAATAATGGATGTTTAAATTCAGTGGAAATCTGCAAACAAAACAAAACAAAAAAGCTTCAGCTGAAAGTCTTTTTTTTTTTTTTTTT
>NW_015650702.1:168622-174173 GCF_001515625.1 Sinocyclocheilus rhinocerous | reverse complement strand
AGTTTTTTTTTTTTTTTTTTTTTTTTTTACAAACATGGTTGATGAATACTGATCTGAAAAAAAAAAAAATGTAAAGGACCAAGTGTGATGAACCCATACTTACCATTTGGATGCCATATTTCTGTTATGAACTTCATTTTAGGAGGCCTGAGAGGATAGTCTTTGGGAAACGTAAGATGGGCTTTAAAAACACCACCCTCACTATAAACAGAAAAAAAAACATAGCAGGCTTCGTGTTATTCAGCAGTAATATTGTGGTGGTACAATCATTGGATGCAATGTATTAAAATGTTTTGCATATGACAATATTGAAAATGATTCTATAATATTGAAGTGAAATTAAAATTCTGCCATTATTTACTCACTGCATGTTTTTGCAAACCTGTATGACTTTTCCAAGTAACACAAAAATTGAATTCTGAATAACTGCACTCATCCTTTAACTCATAGCTCATAACACTTATGTTTATTAAGGAATTATGTGACATGGCATTTAATAAGAAAACAAAAACACTTACAAAAGTGTATCAGGAGGGCCGATTATTAGCACTTCCCATCTGTAGAGATCATTATCATCTATCAAACCGGCTGAGAAACCTTCCACAGGATTTTTATTCAGTTCTGTCAGGAAAATAGGACATGAAGATACTGATTAGCCATTTTATACGACAGAGGGAAAAACAAATGTGACATTTCAGGTCAGAAGGGGCATTTTTGGTTTCACATGGGTGTTGACAGTACACCCTACAACCACGGTTGCAAAATCAAAACTGTTTTTGCATCTGTGCAGCATTTCAGACAAGAAATAACCAATTTGCCTTTTTGTTATCAGATCATCTGAGCCTGAAGCCAAAGAACATTGGCCTATCAGTGCCTGTAGTCTCAGACGCTCGGTCTGAACTTCTGTGTTCTACAAGAGAGAGCAAAACAAAATCACTGGACCACCTTGTTGACAAAAACAAGCTGACAGCTGGGTGATCCAGTCATATAGATGTGTCACTTTTATGAGCACATGAATCATTAAGACAGTCTTGTATTCTTACTAAGCGCCTCTACTCTGCAACACAACAGGACAAGACACAGTCTTTTACTGCTTTTTGGCTCTTAATAAATGACTCCATTTAAACCACATTTACAACAAACCTAATTTTAATGCTAAAGCACTGATTCATGTTTTTATTGCAAAGCAATGCCGCACAATTACTCTAAAGAGCCTGTCACACCAATGACAATGACTATAAAGTTTTAGCAAACGTTGCAGTTCAAGAATAAATCCACATCACAACCGCAATGACACAGTGAAACAATATCATTGGAATCACTTTCAAAACAATTTTTCCAGCTGATGCATAATATAAACATTGACAACCAATCAGAATCAACCCCAATTTAAAGAGCTTGAGCATTTAAAGTGGCAGATGGCATAACTGCAGTGTGCACTTGTAATTAACAAAACATTATTACAGACACTTGTATAGTTATCGTTCTTGGTGTGAACAGACCTTCATTTTCGACTTAAGTTAAGATCTCACAAGTTGTGCCTACATTTTCCTGGCCCGTATCTTTACAATCCAGCAAAAATGGATGTTGTGAGGCTTTTGTTCCCTCAGAGGGTTCACTGAGTTTAGAACAAGGCCGATGAGTTCACCATGCTGGTCCTGCTGAAAGGAGACAACCAAAACAGCCCTGATCCCCTGAATCAGTCAATCAGCCACAAGGCCACCGCAGAACCAGACACCATGACAGGCCCGGGGTGCAGCTCACTCTGTTGACTCTTGGAAAGAAATAGGCGAGCTGCCTCCATGCATGTGTAAGATGAGTAAGATGGAGGGGGGGTTGCTTGAGCTGTCCATGGGCAAAGAGACAGCTGTCATGAACCTGATCTAACATTTTTAAACATGGTCTGACATGTACATCAAGTTTAAACCAAGAAAACTCACGTAATCTGCTTAGTTTGACCCCATTGCAACTAATTCACTTCACTGGCTGCACTGCGCAAATGGGGCCCAGTGGAGAAATCCTCTGGCTTGAGCCGAGTAAAGCTGACACTCACGGATCATGTTGCTCAGCGTGTACTGGACAAAGAACGGGAGAAACAAACTAAAAACGACTTTAATAACAGCATGTTAAGTATATCACCATAAACAAAGAATGAGGTTGGTGTTATATGCGTATGTACATGTATTACGACAGTACAGTTGGACTGGGGGTCTCTAGTTCTCGCTGTACCGGTGAGCTGGTGTTCAAACAGCAGCCATCAATTTGTTAGCTTAGCCTGTTAGCCAGCCTAGAAAAACAAAGGAATTTGATCACCCCGCTGCGGGGAAATGGCACACAATGTACGGCTTAGAAATCTCACCTTTGCGCCTTGTGATAACAATTTTGATTCGACGGACCATGATAAGACGGTGAACGAAAACGGGGCCAATGACAGAGATTCTCTGCGTTAACGAGACGATATACCGACTGCTGGTGCGCCTGTGTAAACTGCGTCCGGACACAGATGTCAAAACACGGGCTAGCCGCCGGTGTGATACGGACGAAAATGCCCGACTTTTATACATTTACAACATCAAACTGAATGAAATCAAAAGAATGCACGCGTATTGTTATTTTAATTGCATCTTCACGGTTCACAGATTCATATTCAATCGTTAGACGTACCAAAAAAGGCATTTAAAATTAACAAAAGACGGCAGAGTTAGCCTTTAGCCGGGTATTTTAGCTGCTAACTCGCTAACGAATGCGTTAAGATAAATACAGCGATCGTTAGCAGCTAAACTAGCGGCTAACGGCTAACACCACCGTCTCGACTGCATCGGCAGGCTAAATGTTCACCGGTTTGTTAGCCTGGTCTTGCCAACAGCCTTTAAAAAATTACCTGCTAGCTGTCTCCTGAGTAACAGTGCTGACTGGGGCTCCGTCATGTTTTTATAAGTTATATTCTAGGTCGACAGTCGTTCACTTCGCTAAGGGAAAAATATGTTTATTTGCTTGCGCGTCTTTCCGTTTCTGCTCTAGTCCGTTTTGCTCAACATTCTGATCCGATGTGCGCACGCGCTCTGCTGCTCTCTGTGAGGCCGCGAGGAGAGAGCGCTCCAGGGGTACTTTATGGGCGGAGGATTCGCGCATGTCTTAAACACATACACTTATTTTTAACAAACAGTATGGCTTTGACTGCGGGATTATATGTAAGCACTCCAGAATGTTGTTAAGTCAACAACAACATTGTTGACAAATTCACGCACAAAACGATAAAAGGAAAATCATTAACTGTGTGCATATTTTTATATGCTCATTATAGCTTACTGCTGTAATTAGTTTATGTTGAGGCATTTTTTATTTGTTCTTAGTTTTTGCAAGTGCCAGTTTCAGTGAAAAGTTTTTGATTTTATGTAAAGCAGTGTCATTTAACCACTAGGTGTCAGTAAAGAGTAATAAATCTAGTTCAGAATCAGAATCAGAAAGAGCTTTATTGCCAAGTATGGGACTACCCTCTGTAGTCTTCTGAGGTCAGATTTGGTAGCTGAGCTGAACCAGACAGTTATTGAAGTGCAGAGGATGGATTCAATGATGGCGGAGTAGAACTGTTTCAGCAGCTCCTGTGGCAGGTTGAATTTCCTCAGTTGGCGAAGGAAGTACAACCTCTGCTGGGCCTTTTTAACAGTGGAGTCAATGTGAAGTGTCCCACTTCAGGTCCTGAGAGATGGTGATGCCCAGGAATCTGAATGACTCCACTGCAGCCACAGTGCTGTCCATGATGGTGAGTGGGGGGAGTGCAGGGGGTTTCATCCTGAAGTCCACGATCATCTCCACTGTTTTGAGGGTGTTCAGCTCCAGGTTGTTAAGACTGCACCAGACAGCCAGCTCTTTAACCTCCTGTCTGTAAACAGACTCGTCTCCGTCCTTGATGAGACCGATGACTGTAGTGTCATCTGCAAACTTCAGGAGCTTGACAGAGGGGTCTTTAGAGGTGCAGTCGTTGGTGTAGAGGGAGAAGAGAAGAGCAGTGGGGAGAGGACGCAACCCTGAGTTTAAAGGGATAGTTCACCCAAAAGTGAAAATTCTTTCATTATTTACTCTCCCTCAAGATATTCCACACCTGTGTGAGTTTCTTTTTTCTGTTGAACTCTTTTTCTGGTAACCAAATAGTTGATGGTCCCCATTGACTTCCATAGTATGGAAAAAAAATACTTTTTTTTTCTTTCTTCAAAATATCTTCTTTCGTGTTTAACAGAATAAATAAACGTATACAGGGTTGAAACAACTTGAGGGTGAGTAAATTATGACAGGATTTTCATTTTTGGGTGAACTATCCGTTTAATATTTTAATACTAATTTCTACAGGTATGACGTAATAAGTGACATTTACTACAAATGACAAGATTTTCTAGACAGTGACTGTTTGTTTCAGCAGGGTTTCAGCTCGATGTTGCTGAATTATTGATTGGCTGATATGTAATTTTACAAAACCTTTATTACAATGGTAACCCACATTGCTGAATGCATATACCACAACCTACTTTTTTACTTTTTTCATGACACCAGTTAATCATTCATTGAAATCAGCAATACAGGAAAGATTGGGTGGCAGGTCACTGTGCTCACTGTACACAAATTCATGCAATGACTCTCAGAACGTGGTCTAAGAGAATACGTAGGCCAGTATCCTGTTACATATGGTACAATGTATATACAGTGGCTTTGTTTTTTTTAGAGAAGCTGTCAGACAGATTATTTCCCAAGAATGACCAAATTTTCTGGCAGCTTTGTTTGTCAGACCTTTGTCCTGGTGTTCAGAACATTACTGTGAAACATAATGCCAAAAGCCCTGGCAGATCTGGGTAACAGTGTGAAGCAGAAAGCATGAAGTGAGCATGGAGATGAAAATCTACTGGTTTGTGGTCTATTGCAACACAAGGAGGAACAGTACTGCTGCGTGTGACCAGAGAAAAGGGGGCAGGGCTTGATTCTAACATGATAACCCTGCAGTGTGCTGTATTCACAGAGGAATGCCTTTCTGTTTCTACAAGTGACATCTCAACAAACACAGCAAAAAAGAAAAAGAAAGAAAGAAAAAGGAAGAAAAAAGAAAGAAAACATAGATTAGAGTGGCACTGGGCATTGGGGCACATCAACTAAAATGTAAGTAACTTTATGTTTAAATTATTGAGACTGTCAAGATAAAATGATCTTCTAATGAAATGTTCAATCTTAATTACTGCACAAAAAAGTTTGAAAACTTAAATATACCATGACCTCAGTGTCTAAAAGACTGGTTGCATTCTAGATTCAAAGCTGAACAATCATATGGCATTGTCCTGTTGCAGTCATGCAGCTAATCATCACAACATTGGCATTGTTGGCAGTCCGCTGAGGAACTTAGTCCTGACCCGAACTCATCTAATGATACCCATTTGGACGTATCGTCAGTTCAGACTACCACTAAAAGGAAGCTTAATCTATATTTCTTCACAGACAATATAACTTCTTAATATAACACAATAAAACATATTAATATTACTTCAGGCTAAAGATATTTGCCATAATA
>NW_015650702.1:166924-168544 GCF_001515625.1 Sinocyclocheilus rhinocerous | reverse complement strand
TATATATACACAAGACGATCTTCCTGTGGTAAAAGTGCTGTTTCTGAAATGGCATCAGCTTGTGGGTTGTGAGAGTAACAAGACAGGTTGCTGAGTGCAACTAGTAAGATCACAACCAACTTTGAGATAACAACTTGCAGTCTACCTTCCATTCTCAAAAAGGTTATTCTCTTCTGTAATACAGAAACTAAATTTGCTCATTTAAGAGGTCATGAATAAAATGACAAGTAGCTCGCACAGGAAATGTTGTGGCAGTCCCTTTAACACTGATGCTTCTTATAGTATTTTCACAGCATATAAGAAAAGAATACAATAAAAAATGGTGTAGAAACAGGTTAGGAATCTGTTTTCCCTCTGCATTTGGTTGTATATGTTAAATCATCACATAAAAGCTTCTGCTCACCATTATCCATTATAACTCTAAATCAAAATTTTCATCATGGCCTTGGTTTCCTGACCCATTTATTCAGGAAGTCTAATCACAGTTTTACTTTGCACACAAATGCACAAAACGGCCTATAAATCAGTCAAATTTAGTCAAACCAAAACTTAGTAATGACAAATAAGCACAATGGCATCAGGACTTAAAATGGTAGCAAGCTAATAGGTTAGCAACACTGTTATCAACGAAATAGCCTCACTGGGTAAGGCAAGCACAAACGTCTTCTAGACATCAACTTCAGACACTTGGTTCTACATCATTTGCATGAAATACAAGCTATGTTTTCCCAATCCAGCAAAACAAATTATTTGATAAAGTACTGCTGAGCGTTTATCTCCATATAAGGCATTTGTCACTAGCTGTGTTCAGTGATTGTGATTACACTCCAGACCTGTGCTTTTCCTAGTTGCTGTGGATACCTAAACATTGTCCAGTGTCCTGGAATCACATGAAAGCCATGTGAGGTTTATGCCAGAGTTTATAAAGCATTCATCAGTGCAAGAGGGCTTGAAAATCACAATGTTTGGGCACTTTACCATCTGTGAAGTGCTTACAAGTTATTGTTCTTTTTATAGAGGCAAAAAATAGATACAGTGGGCATCATGACCTCCAACCAAGACAGACCAAGAACCCGCTTGAGCCTCCGCTCAAACACAACTGTACGTTACGGCTCCATGAGCTCAGAGCAACCAGATAGTGATGCATCCTCCATGCAGACAACCGTCATCTCTCAGAAACGCTCCTACATCGCAGTGGCAGTGCTCTGCTATATTAATCTCCTCAACTATATGGACCGTTATACTATAGCAGGTGAGCACACCATCATCAAAGCCATATCAAGTGGGATGGTTCACAGAAAAAGTCATTATAAAGAGAGAGACGTTGCTCTGGTTTTATTTCAGGTGTGCTGCTTAGCATCCAGAATTACTTTGAAATCCCTGACAGCACATCTGGCCTCCTGCAGACAGGTATCAGTTTAAGTTTGTAGTACATTGCACTGACAGTACAGTAAAAAAAAAAAAAAAGAAAGAGAACATCGCAGAACAGGATTTTACAAGAGTACTTCCTCGTTGGAGATGAACTAATAGGTCTTTTTCTGTCATTTTAGTAACATGCCCAGAATTACGTAAAACACAAATAAATTTGTATGTGTAAATGATGCAATTGTGTGTGTGTGT
>NW_015650702.1:148632-166666 GCF_001515625.1 Sinocyclocheilus rhinocerous | reverse complement strand
GTGTGTGTGTATATATATATATATATATATATATATATATATATATATATATTACTTTTGGTTCATCAAGGATGCATTAAATGTATCACAGAAGTGACAGTAAAAAAGAAATGTTTTTCAAAAACTTTTTTTATTCATTAAAGTATCCTGGTAAAAAGTTTCCACAATAAAATATTAAGCAGCACAACTGTTTTCAACATTGGTGATAATAAGAAATGTTTCTTGAGCACCAGATCAGCATATTAGAATGAGTTCTAAAGGATCATGTGACACTGAATACTGGCGTAATGGCTGCTAAAAATTCAGCTTTGCCATAGGAATAAATTACATGTTAAAATATATTCAAATAGTAATCAGTTATTTTAAATTGTAATAGTATTTCAAAATATTACTGATGACCTTGATGAGCATAAGAGACATCTTTCAAAAACATTTAAAAAAGCACCAAAACTTTGAACTGAAGTGTATCTTTGCCATCAACCATGTATTAACATATTTACAGTTTTTATCTGTAGCTTTATGTTCTTGGCACCAGTTTTTGGTTACCTCGGTGATCGCTATGACAGGAAGCTTATCATGATCGCTGGGCTGATTGTGTGGATCGTCACAACATTGGGCAGCTCTTTTGTCGAAAAAACGGTAGAGTACTTTAAAGTATAGATTTACAGTTTAATCTTTGTAGTCTCACAATGTTAATGATATGTTTAAACTTGTACCTAAACTTTTGACCAATATCTTTTTTTTTTACTATCATATATTATATTATACTATATTTTATATAACAGTAAATTTAATTAAATTTAACAGTGTTAAAATTTTAAGAACAGAAATTAATTTTGTTTTAAGTTACATACAGTATCTGTCTTTACTCTTACCACAGCACTTCTGGGTTCTGGTCCTGACGAGGGCCTTAGTTGGGACAGGAGAAGCCAGTTACTCCACCATAGCTCCTACTATCATTGGTGACTTGTTCACTGGCACTAAGAGAACACTCATGATCTCCTTCTTCTACATCTTCATACCAGTTGGAAGGTGAAGGCCTTACTGCAAGCTACATATACAAACTTATTCAGACTTTTCACTGTTTGTATGACTCTGCTTCTCTGTGTTTGCGTGTTCCAGACAGACTGTGAGTCTGTGCTTTAGTGGTGGGGATTTTTCAGTGACTTTTTCTGCAGGTTATTTCGGCAAATGAACATCATTGACTCATTTATTTAAACCATTAATTTAAAAACTCTGATTCATTTAAGAACGAAACAAGCATTTCATTTACTCAGCTGATTTGTTCAAAATTCCGCTGCTCTGAGATGTGGAATGATAAATCTGTAGCTTTGTTTGGAACTAATTTCTTTGCCGTATCAAAAATAGACAAAGTAAATGGCAAAAATGTGTCAGTGTAGGTTACTTAATATTAACCTCTTGTTTTTTGAACTGTTGTATAAGATCACAATTACAGCACTCTTGCTTGTGTGGTATTGTATACAATTTTTCCTACATTGACAAGACTTTTGTTGAATCTTTTTTACTCTTTCTGACTGTATGTGTTCCTTTTTCTCTTTATTCAGTGGTCTTGGATATATTTTGGGGGCAACTATAGCTACTGCAACAGAGGATTGGCGTTGGGCCCTGAGGGTAAGAGAATATATATTTTCTAAATATATATTGAGTGACAACATTTTACAGAAAGCACTATTACAGCTTTACTGTGTTAGATTTAATATTCTGTTAATCTTGTTATAATTCAGTCAACTTAAATGTAGGCTCTGTACTGCATTATATTTTAACGGTCTAATTGGATTTCCTTCTAACTATTGCATAACTGTACTCCATTCAAGCTAAAAAAAAATCACTTTAAAGTGAATCAGAGTTAAAGCAGTGTATATGCTCTGTTCTCACTTAAACATTGCTCTTATACAGGGGGTTCAAAGCAGTATTGCAGAGGATCTAGCAATTATTTGATCTCAAACATCAAAAAATGAAGTGTATTAAACAAAAATGCAGTTTTAGGTTGATTTATTGATTCATTCGATTAAAAGTAAAATGTAATTTACAAGATTCTGTACATTACTGATTATTTTAGTGGCTTTGCAATGTAAGCATATATTGATTTAATATAATCAAGACATTTATAATGCTACATTTATAAAAGAATGTTACGTGGGCTGTATGAGTGTTGGTTCTGATGTAGGTCAATCCAGCGCTGGGAGGGCTGGGTCTGCTACTTCTGGTGTTTCTGATTCCTAATCCTCCTCGTGGAGCCTCCGACAACCAAGGGGGAGCAACCATGGAAAGCACCTCTTATATTGAGGACATCAAGTACCTCCTGAAGAAGTAAGTCATTGTAGAGATTCCATTACATTTCATTCAGTTTGGCATGTGCTCATTACACTTTTAATGATGTTTGGGTTTAAGCTTAGTTTCCTATGCTCTAGGGCAGTGGTCAACATGTGGGCACAGGGTGGCCTAAAATTATTCAATTAAAAAAAAAACTAATAAAAATGCTAAAAACACACAATGTGATGTAATGTGTGGTAAACCGTAACTGTCTTTATTCTCCCTTAAAGGAATAGTTCACCCAAAAATGTACTCACCCTCATGTTGTTCCAAACCTGTCAACGTTTCTTTCTTATGTTGAACACAAAAGAAGATATTTTGAAGAATTTTGAAAAAAACCCATGTACTTCTATAGTAGGGAAAGAAATATGGAAGACCATCAACTGTTTGATTACCAGAATTCTTCAAAATAACTTCTTTTATGTTCAGCATGAGAAAGAAACTCATACAGGTTTGGAACAACACGAGGGTGAGTAAATTAATATTTTTGGGTGAACTATCCCTTTAACTATTATTTTTGGATCTGTGCCTCCTTTCCAGTCGGAGTTTTGTCTGGTCTTCTCTTGGCGTGACTGCTATGGCTTTTGTCACAGGGGCTCTGGCCTTCTGGACCCCCACCTTCCTGTTTCGTGCACAGGTTACACAGGGTCTCAGACCACCATGCAATGAAGAGCCCTGTGACCCTTTAGACAGGTACAGCAAGTCTCTTTCCTTTTGACTTTATATAATTGGGCAGATCTTAAAGGAAAGCAGTGAGGTTAGCAGTAGACTAGTAGACTGAGATTAGCCAAAGATTGGTTAAACAGCAGAGACTTCCTCTGTGATAGTGTTCATATCAGCTTGTTCCTTGGTTAGATAAGACATACTCTCAGTGCAGCTGTTTTGCTCTTGCAATCCTGTCAATATATCTGTTTATTATGTTTCTCACCATTTCTCCAAACTGATTTGAGAGTATTCATGAGTTTAACAAAGTCAGACTGGTCTGGTAGGTTCTGTGAGAATCTGAGACAGAAATTGATCACCACACTGTTTCTTCTTTCTCTTGAGAAAGTTACATCTTTGGAGCTATCACAGTGGTGACAGGGATTGTTGGAGTGTTTCTGGGCACCTGCATTTCAAAGCAGCTGAGAGACAGGGTGCCCAATGCGGACCCTCTCATCTGTGCTGTAGGCATGCTCAGTTCCTCCCCCTGCTTTTTTATTGCCATCGTCCTGGCGACCACCAGCATCCCAGCCACATACGTAAGCAAGGATCAGCCACGTTCCTGCAGTTGGCTGGATTCGTTTGTGATGTTCAGTATTTGCATGAATGTTAAAGAAATAGTTCACCCAAAAATAAACATTCAAATCTGTATTACTGACTTTCTTCTGTGAAAAACAAGAAGCAAGAAGAACATTCATCTGAACATTTCAACTGTTTTTGTCCATACAATGAAAGTCAACAGGGTTTAAAACAACACTGCGCACTACTAACTTTAATTGCATGCTCACACAAAAAAAGTAGTCAGGGTTGCAACTTCATGAGGGTGATTAAGCAAAGACCGAATGTACATTTTTGGGTGAACTATTAATATACTCTTTTAATTGACCTAAACTTAAAAAATTTACTTAGGCACATAGATTGAATGTTTACAGTGTACCATAGATTATTTGCGGTCATAGTACAATGTAACCACCAGGGTGCGATATAGTCTCTAAATACCGTACTTGTCTCTTGTTTGATTTTTGTCATAATACAGACATTCATTGCTATTGGAGAGACTTTGCTGTCCCTCAACTGGGCTATTCTGGCGGACATTCTGCTGGTGAGAGGTTTACGCTTCTCAATACAACATAAAAAGTGGTGAAATGAAACACACACTCTTTTAAATTAGCACAGCATGTGGAGACCTGCTAAGTGATTCAATAAAGCTAATGGTATAAGATGAAAAAGTTACAGCATTATGCTTAAGAACTTTAGAAATGTTGAGAATACTGGTCTATTGTTTAATTATTTGTTCTTCATTTTCAAGTGTGTGATTATTAGAATACAACTGTTGAAAAATGTTGTTTATAAAAGACATTTTAAATCTTATTCTTATTTTTTTAGTATGTCGTTGTGCCAACTAGAAGAGCGACAGCTGAGGCCTTACAGATTATGGTCTGTCATCTCCTTGGAGATGCAGGAAGTCCATACCTTATTGCTTTGGAGCTATCACAGTGGTGACAGGGATTGTTGGAGTGTTTCTGGGCACCTGCATTTCAAAGCAGCTGAGAGACAGGGTGCCCAATGCGGACCCTCTCATCTGTGCTGTAGGCATGCTCAGTTCCTCCCCCTGCTTTTTTATTGCCATCGTCCTGGCGACCACCAGCATCCCAGCCACATACGTAAGCAAGGATCAGCCACGTTCCTGCAGTTGGCTGGATTCGTTTGTGATGTTCAGTATTTGCATGAATGTTAAAGAAATAGTTCACCCAAAAATAAACATTCAAATCTGTATTACTGACTTTCTTCTGTGAAAAACAAGAAGCAAGAAGAACATTCATCTGAACATTTCAACTGTTTTTGTCCATACAATGAAAGTCAACAGGGTTTAAAACAACACTGCGCACTACTAACTTTAATTGCATGCTCACACAAAAAAAGTAGTCAGGGTTGCAACTTCATGAGGGTGATTAAGCAAAGACCGAATGTACATTTTTGGGTGAACTATTAATATACTCTTTTAATTGACCTAAACTTAAAAAATTTACTTAGGCACATAGATTGAATGTTTACAGTGTACCATAGATTATTTGCGGTCATAGTACAATGTAACCACCAGGGTGCGATATAGTCTCTAAATACCGTACTTGTCTCTTGTTTGATTTTTGTCATAATACAGACATTCATTGCTATTGGAGAGACTTTGCTGTCCCTCAACTGGGCTATTCTGGCGGACATTCTGCTGGTGAGAGGTTTACGCTTCTCAATACAACATAAAAAGTGGTGAAATGAAACACACACTCTTTTAAATTAGCACAGCATGTGGAGACCTGCTAAGTGATTCAATAAAGCTAATGGTATAAGATGAAAAAGTTACAGCATTATGCTTAAGAACTTTAGAAATGTTGAGAATACTGGTCTATTGTTTAATTATTTGTTCTTCATTTTCAAGTGTGTGATTATTAGAATACAACTGTTGAAAAATGTTGTTTATAAAAGACATTTTAAATCTTATTCTTATTTTTTTAGTATGTCGTTGTGCCAACTAGAAGAGCGACAGCTGAGGCCTTACAGATTATGGTCTGTCATCTCCTTGGAGATGCAGGAAGTCCATACCTTATTGGTGCGGTAAGCATATTTTAATCCACAGTACTTTCATATAAAATAGCAGTGGGGTCAAAGGTTTTGCCGTCACTATCCAGAAGTGCTTTGGAACACATGACACTACTGGATACAAAATTGCACCTTGTGAAACAGCAATTGTCTTGGCATAGTTAAATTATTTTTCACAGTGTAATTTAAAAGACAAAAGGACTGTTAACTTTTTGTGTGTTTTGTTCAGATCTCAGATGCTCTGCTTAAGTACAATCCAGAATCTCCCAGCTGGGATTTCCGTAGACTGGAATATAGCTTTCTTCTGTGTCCATTCATTGGGGTCCTGGGAGGCCTGTTTTTCCTAATGACCTCTCTGTATATCAAAGAGGACAGGAAAGCAGCAGAACTGCTGGCTTCAGGTAATAACAGGCTTTTGTAATTACAGACTGTCCAAACTGTCTTTCTTCTTGGTGTCTACTTGTATGTTCTTGGACATAATCGACTGGTTTGATTTTACGTATGTTTAAAAAAGAAAAAATATAAGGCATTTAATGCATGCACAGCTCAAACCTAGGCAGATTTGAAAAACACGATAACAATATTAAATATAAGGGACATTTATTTTAATTCATAGTTACTGATTAATTGTTGACATCAAAAGCTGGTTATGTCAAGCTATTAAATGATTAAATCAATAAAACATTTATTTAAATGTGAAATTAATTGTAATTTATTCTAAACACACCTTATGACCTCTGTTAGCTTACACACTTGGCACAGATAATATTGTCTGTTAGCTAATGACAAAGTATAAAAGATTACACTGTGACCAAATCTGTGGTGCTGGGATATTTATACAAGGCTGGGTCAAAGGCCTCTTGTCCTGCTGGATCTTTTCCACTAATGGGCGTTATATGAACA
This sequence comes from Sinocyclocheilus rhinocerous, assembly GCF_001515625.1. NCBI lineage: Eukaryota > Metazoa > Chordata > Actinopteri > Cypriniformes > Cyprinidae > Sinocyclocheilus > Sinocyclocheilus rhinocerous. Next base: position 160,132 of record NW_015650702.1, on the reverse strand, counting down.
GGGCATGATTATGAGAGAATTGTGTGCTTTAAAAAAATTAGAATAAAATATAAATTTGTGTGCATTTTTCTAATTTAATCTAAAATTAAACTAGAAATGAATACTTTTAAATAAATTAATTAGGAAATTACCTTTATTAAGCCTGCTTAACAAAATTCAGCGTTGACTTCACAGAAATAAATTAAATTTTAAAATATATTGTATAAAATATAGAATTTTTCGGACAAAATATAATGAACTAAAAGTGTAATATTTTACAATATTTCTGTTTTTACTCTATTTTTGCAGCTTTGGTAAGCATACGAGACATCTTTTAAAGAATATTTAAAACAATCTTTCAGTGTACAGTATATAGGCTAAATGATTTTAACAATTAACAATAAAACATACATCATTTTAAGAATGTCTTGATATTGAAATTATGGCGTGTAGTGAATCAGCTCAAAGGGGAAATATGAATAATTAATCATAACTAGTTATAATTAATTATAAATATTTAGATCCGCTGTAAGTATTTACTTGACCTCTCAGGGTCAACTGTCTGTCAATTCTAAGAACGTTAATTTCCTGGTTAAGGGAAATAACTTTCTTACTGTACAACTCTACACAGAGCCTGTAGCATAAATCTGCATGATTAAGGGACTCCAGTTATGAGCAAACAATGAACAAAGTCAAGTGTGATACAAGCAAGACTTTATTAACTACATAAACACTTAAAAAAAAAACTAGTCTAACATACACCTACACATACACACACACACACACACGCATACAGTTGGTATAGGAAAAGGAGTTAAAGTTTAGGCAGTAAAAAGAAGAGAAATAAGAATATGAAACTATGGTACCATTTGATATTCAGCAGATCTACCGCCTGAAGGAAACATCAGATTCTTAGTTCAAACACACCTTTGTAAAAAGATGCAAATGATACCTAATGTATCAATTAATAAGACTAAGTTTGAATACTTGCACGTCTCGTCTGTCTGAAAGAAAGGCTTGATGCAATCTGAAGGCTCGCGTGGATCTTTGCTGAAGTTGGTTGATGAAAAAGAACCAGTTTGAGTCAGAGAATCTTGGTGAATGGAAAAGTCAAGGCCGAAGCCTGGCACGAACTTAGGGTGTCCTGGAGCGTTGTAGCTCACATCTTCTCAAAACCTAACGCACAAACTAGTAAAGATTCTTAGAACACTAATATGTTGCATAGGTATCAGCATGTAATATGCACTCTCGTTTAGATCATCAGAAGATGAATTCATAGATACTAAACATGGTAGGATTACATATAGGTAAGATGAGAGGAACGAGTGGTTCCATCATAAGCCTGCATAAAACAGTATACAATATAAAAGACAATATACAAGGACAGTAACAACATACACAATGACCTGAAGGATATGTGTGTTCATTCAAAGAAAGGTTTTCCTATGAATTAATTAGAGAAGAGTCCATTTTTACTGTGCATTGTGTCTTTCCTATGGAAAATGTAGTGAGTTTCTCTACCCACATTCCTTTGGGCAATAAAACCAGTGATATCAGCATTGGTTGCCATGGAATCAGAGGCCTATTCTGCCTTCCTGAGGTGTTAAGACGCATTTCGGGGGAAGGGTCCACAGGCCCTCATATGGCCTGTTAACTGAGGGGTGTTACGAAGTATTTGTTAAATATAACTAACAAAAACTATATTGTGTGTCTGATTGGTCCAGACGCTACAGGCGGTACTAATGACAGTAGCACTTAAGCTGCACAAACATGATTTCAGATTATCCATAGAGTATCTTGTGTGTAGAATCTATCTAAACTATTCCTTATTTATTTTATGGCATAACGTTTCTTTGTTTTAAGCTCATAAATCCTGAGTATAAAGATTTCCTCTCCTCTCTTATATCTATAAAGAAGGAAAAACAATAAGATTAGTTGTAAACCAGTGCCACCAGTAGCTTCCTCTGTCTTCATATCTGCTGGTTCTTTGTTTAGAAAGAACAGAAGATACTGTTTACTGCAGCTCTTTCTGTACTTGTCAAATTTCTGATTTATCGAGGGCCGAAATCTAATAATATCACAGTCCAAAGCACTTGTTTGGAAATGTGAAAGGCTGTCAAGAATGCAGTCTTGGAGCTGGTTTGAATGTTACTCCATAGCGGTACATAAATACATATATTTGAATAATTTTCTTCCTTTTCGTCTTCTTCAATTCAGGACAAGCTCCTGAACCACCAGAGACATCCACAGAGTCAGTGTGACCTTTTAAACACCAACCAAGACCTTGGATGAACTTTCTGCATCAAGCAGACACTTGTGATTGCGCATGTGAATGCATGAAATGAGACACAGATTAATGGACGGATTTTAGAATCTTTGATTGTACAAGAAACATGTACAAGTTTACAACACATAAGCACTGGACTGCAATCTTACTAAGAAAAAAAAAATCAGGCATTGTATTTTTATGTTTTAAACATTTTTGTAATTGTAATGCCATACACTTGTGACTTATCATTGTCTCGCTTACACATTTTCCTTTTTTAGATATAGTTTTGTAATTTTTACCCATTTATGTTAAACAAAATGTTGGCAGACAAAGCTCGGCATACCATGTACTTGTCATTAGAAGCTTTCGTCCTGCTTTTTTCTCTTGGCAGCTGTGTGCTACTAATGAGAGCCTCAGGGGAACAAGGGGGAGAACATCCCCTTCTGGAATAAAACTGAAAGCTTGAAATACTGTATGTACCAAATTAGTCCTCCAGTGTACTTGAAATGTGTGGCAAATTAATAGGCTATTTAAATGTCATTATTATTTTTATTGTACTGTTTTAGTTCATTGTACTGTTGATCTTTTTCCTTTTTTTTTTTTTTTTTTTACAAAAAGCTTTTAAATAAATGCATATGCTTTTTATTTTCATGGCTTGCCTGCAATAAAATTTCCATATACACTAGCTATTGAATTCTGTCATACCCCTAAGAAACAGTAGGTGGCAGAATATACTTATGTTTAAACCACCTCAAAACATTTAGACCTAAACTTTTGGAGCATTACTAAGCAATATCTTGAATCCTCTATAACAGAGATAGTGTCAAATGTGGTAGTTAGAGTTTCTAAATGTGGTTATTTCTATTTTCAACGTTGGATAAGACACCTCAGAATAAACCTTAGGAGGTCAAGAAAACGGAGCTGTTCTATTCGTTTCCTATTGCGTTTCAAACCTGTTCAAAATTTATGATGTATCTAATTACAAATCAATAATTAGTTTACTAAATAGCAGTTTACACACACACACACACAAAAAGGCAGAATGTGTTGCCAACTGTCATTTTTTCTATGTCACAAAGCTAAATGCTTTTTTTAAGATGAGTTTTTTTTGTCTTTTATTTAGATAAGACAGTGAAGTGAGTGACGGGAGAGAGAGGGGGCGGGCGAGATCGAGAAAGATCCAGGAGCCGAGATTCGAACTCGGGACACCCGCAGCTCAACTGCGCTATAGCCTATGTCGGCGCGCTGCACACAGGGCCTTCGTCGCCGACCTAAATGCTTTTTGTAATTATATTTAGTTAATGAGTAAGCATGCTTTTACTACAATTAATAGAAAATCAAGAGAAGGTCAGGACCTCTAAGGTGGGACAAGCCAAAATCTCCAATTGATCCATTTAAAACTAGCTTCTTTTTATGCGAGGTGTATGTAATGTTAAAAAATAGTTTATCAAACGTATCTAATAGGTGTCAGACCAAAAAAACAAAAAAAAATAAAAAACATTGTATTTGCGCCAAGAGTCACCAAAGTGCATGATGTGCCATTACTGTTGAACCTGTGGTAATTGTCTTGGTGGTCCTAAGAGATCCTAAGGCTCATTAGCCCACCTGATGAAGGTAATTAAAAATCTATTGCAGGTATTAGCCAAGTCCTGTAGTGTGTGTTAAGCAGTATAATATGAGCTAGCTGTACACTTATCACGTCATCTTCTATTAATACAGTCCAGAAAGTACATTTATTGATTATTGCTTTAATGGAGCTGAATAACTTGCTGATATTTAATAAGATGCATGAGCCTTAGCACTTGATGTCCCTGGTTAGGAAATAATTCGGCCAATCCTATTTATGTCTTAGTGTGTGCATCTGTGTATTTGATGCCTGTAAGACACGCTGCCTGTTTTGAAACAGGGAACTGTCAATCATCCAGCTAAACCCAGTGTCAGTGTCATTACACATGAGCTCACATACAAACAAGCCCTAACACCCCCAAACCCTCACACACATATCATATAAACCATAAAACGTATAAAAATAATGCAGATACCCGAACACAGACCTCCAAACATAAACTGAGCCGCTTGCTTCAGATAGGCAGTCACTTTGTCATCACTTATACAAATAGACCTGGGACAAACTCCACTCAAAGCTCATTCCCAGGGTTTAAAATTAGTCGTGAGCTTAATAGATGTCAAGATATTCTTGTAACGGTGCTGTTTGGCAGTATTGAAAGGACAGATAATATTGTTTTCCATTTATGTAACCAGTAGTCCAGTGCACACCCTTTCAAATACTTTCCTCATAACACTGAACTTAAACTCAGAGTGCTATTGACCGCAGAAGGTCAAGGTAATTCATTTAAAGCCATTGTCGCTCGTTTGTTTGCCTTTGGCTAAAATCCATTTCCTCTAGCCTGTTTTGTTCTTCTCATCCGCGCTTTCTTGTTTTTCTGACCTTGCGGTCAGAATTTGTAAGCCTTTTTAGCGACAATCTTCATACTTCAGCTTGAATAAGGAGGTAGGCTACATGCCTAACCACACTGAGAAAACATAGACACACGCACATAGACACAAACGTACCTGAAAAACATTCCATTCGGGTAATAGTTTGACCCGCAATTAGGACACAATAGGTATTGTCTGCCCTCCCTTTATCTGAGCAGTTGTGTGTTTCCCCTGATCACGCTGAACCTGGCAGGAAGCTGTCACAATGCCTAATAAATTTACAGGGCGATCAATGAGAAGCATTACGTTGAGGCAAGAGGAGAGAGAGAGAGAGAGAGAGAGAGAGAAAGCATACACGTATAGCGTTTCATAACCATGCACATGAGGCATGCAGTTTAAACATGCACAAACAGACTCATACTTTCATAAACAGTAAATTATTGATGCACTTTGATTTATCTGGCATCCGAACAATACAAAAGAACAAAGCGCCTTACAGTAACAAAGTTTGTTGTGCAGTTTATTCAAATGCCCTTAGCTTTTGCGTATGTTGAATTATGATGATGCTATGGCCTTCATAACTTTACAATGCAGTAATTATTGTTGAATTGCATTTTGCTGTGTTGCTCTACAGGATCATGCTGGGTCATACTGGTGTTGGGGAATAACTAGCTAAAATTAACACTAGCACTCTCTATTCTATTTCTATTTTATCTACTTGTTTTCTTTTTATTTATTTATTTAAGAAACTTGACCTTCTAACACACTCTATTTTATTTCTATTCTAACTGCTTGTTTTTTTTTTTTTAAATGACCCTCTAACACTAGGGCTCTCTATTCTTTTTCTATTCTTTTGACATGTTTTCTTTTTATTAAAAAAATTGACCCTGTAACTCTAGCGTTTTCCATTCTTTTTCTATTCTATCTACTTGTTTTCTTTTTATTTATTATTAAAAAAACCTTGCTACATGTACTGCGTTAGACTAACCACAGCACTTACATACTATTGCTCTTTTGTTGGTTTTGATTGCTTCTATTGTCCTCATTTATAAGTCAGCCAAATGACTACATGTAAATGTAAATTAGTGACATTTTTCTTTTTCCAACGAGTGGTGGTGTAGCACGACCAAAAGTCATGTCGCTGTTTTAAATGTCTAAGCTGAGGGAATAAAACTCGCTCATCTTGTCGTCTCTTCTCTCTCGCTTTCTTTATCTCTTAGCATTATCAAGAAGGATTCATTCTAGTGAATTGCCGCGTACTTAATGGTTCGCTCTCTCATTTGTAGCACTGTAAAATTCAAGTCAACTCGTATGCATCGATGGAAAATTCAGATTGATTCTAGTGAATCGGTTCGTTCAGACAGTTACATAAGTTTGAAGCTATACTGTGTCTAGCTCTATAGGCCCCAGATGGCACAAGATGAAAGATTTGTTATCAGTGTCTCTCGTGTCGGGGAGGAAGAGGCCACTCCCTGTCTTATCACTCTCGACCAGAGGGGTCCGTGACATCACAGAGGTCCCTACATGCATTTGATTACTAATGTGTCTTCATAAAACTGACTCATCGCACTGTCCTGTCTGTTCAGAGCAGTGGACATGGATGGAGTTATGCCAATACTAATTTCAGTAGTCTATCTATTTTTATAACCTGTGTAAATCGTTCAGGCCACACACATGGGCTTACACACAAGAAAAGTTTGTATTTCCTTGACACATGCAATAAAAAACAAGCATTACACAGATTCAAATGGTCAATATGACATGAAAACCGACCCATACTTTTTTGTGGTCATGTTTGAGTGATTCATTGGCACAATGATGCCATGGATTTGAAGTTGTACTATATAGACATATGAATAGTACAGTCAGTGTAATATATTCAGTGTTTTGTAGTGAGCTATTTGTTACCTCTGCTGCATGCATGTATTAGTTTCACTTCAGCTACTCTAGGAACCTGTTGTTAATGTGTTGATTGGGTTGATTACTGTCTGCTAATGAACTGCAGATCTCTAATACTCCTGCCAGGATTCACTTAAGAGCTCTGCTCTGAGATCAGCCCTCAGCATATGGATTCCTATTAGCACTGCAATGAAGCAGCTTAGAAAACTGCTCTCAGAAGGAAGGGTTGTTCCTGTTTACTTTACTGATTGCTTTGACAAAACATGCAAATGGAAATCGTTACATCCCAACTTTTTTGGGGTACTGTTTAATTATATATGTGAATAAACAGCTTGGAAGTAAATACAATACAGTACAAAGGTTGGCAGAAAAAGTATACATGGAAATATCTATGAAATATATCTTCATTTATTATTAAAAAAAACATAAAAATTAGTGCTGTCAAATCAATTAATCGTGATTAATCACATCCAAAATATAAACATAATATATGTGTGTATATAAATACACACACATTCATGTATAGATTTAAGAAATATATATAATATATATTTATATTTATATACATGTATGTGTATGTGTATTTACATATACATATAAATATAAATATACACAGTACAAACATATATTATGCAAACACAAACTTTTATTTTGGATGCAATTAATCACGATTAATCGATTTGACAGCACTAATAAAAATTGGCAAACAATTGGTAAGTTTACCGACACAAAACATGCTTAATTTTGATACAGACTTCACTGAAAATAATGATAACCTTTTGTGCCTCTTTTAGATGGCACAATAATACGCTGTTCACTAGCAGAACGTAAGCTTCTAGAGGGCACATAACTCTGAAGTAATGAATTTAGGTAAATGGGTGCAGAGCCAGTGGTGGTTTTGTAGGCAAACATTAGTTCAACAAGTGAGTCAGGTGTTGATTCTGTAAGCGCTCTGATCGACTGACTTCAGTGAAGAATTCATCAGCCCTGTTACTAATCATTAAATAACCTGCTCAAAAGAGTAATTTGTTTGAAATTTAGACATCATTGGTTGATCTGTATGTTTTTGATTCACTGAAAAGAACCGGATCATAATGATTCATTGTTTGTGAATCAGACGTGTGTTTGAGTCATTTAATCTTCATTCGGACTATACTGATGGTGTTTGTTTTTGCATACTGTTCCTGTCTTCATGATGATGTCGCAGTAGAAGTTCGTTTCCTGACCACATTTTATTGGATTGCATTCAATAACAACTGCAAATTCACATCCACAACTATGAGAAAGGTAAAATGTGATTCCTTTAAGCATCGTTGAAAGGCGGTACTGGAAACATTAGAAACAATAATTGTTTGCCTCAAAACCTGCCAACCTCCAACCCAACCGTTTCTAAAGATCTACTAAATGATCGGTAGGATACGACTGATACATTTAATTATCGAACAACTACAGCGTGAGTGCTACAAATTCATTTATAGCCTATTTTCATTTTGTGAACGCTGCATCTCGTTGTCATTTTGTTTAAACTGTCAGTCTTTAGTTTTTCAAATGACAGTCTTTATGTCGCCCCACATTTAGCTCAGAGCACATTAAAAAAGCTGAAACCCAAAAGAATGAGACCAAAACTGAGGTCAGGTTCTTAATCACACAGTGTAGGCCTATCTGTGGTGTGTGCTCTCCCATGTATTTAGCATTCCTGCATGCAAGTTGCTTTTCTGCGTTCCTCTTCTTTTTCCCTGTGTGTTTCTGCCACCATCCAGAAAGCAAACACATAAATGCAGGAGGGTAATTACAAAGGACTCAGCGACTAAAAATATTGAACACAACTGCACTGCAAAGAGATGCACTGAGATCAGATTACACTGGGCCCCCATTCCATAACTAACTGCATTGCCGAAGTGTGCACTACAGAGGCTGAAATACACAATAACTTGAAAAGTTTACTATATATCACACTGAAATAGTTTTATGCTGAACTAAGTCACTGACTCAATTTGTTTCCATTTCTAAATCAGTATCTGCAGTCTTTGTCACACAGATGGGACTTGCACTCACACACATTGCCGGCATGTGTGCATCTAGAAATATCCTTTCCCAAACACACACAAAGCACTCCCTGTGCGCACACACACTTTCATTACAGCCTTATCGATCATGCCCTTCTTGTTCGTCCAAGGGATTATGACTTCAAATAGCACCCCCTCAGTGTCTCTACTAGGCACCATGAAACAAAAAACTGTGGGAATAAAGTATGAGGAGACAGACAGGGAATATAAAGGACTGCTTGTCGCAATATGGATTTCATAGGTTATTGGCCTCTGTGAATCTATCTATCTATCTATTTATCTATGGTTCATTGAAATCTGGAGGCAGACATCAGAATTCAGCACACAGGCTGTGAGTGTGATTGTGGCGGTGAGCAGGGTTAGAGGAGGATAGTCACAGCGTCTCTGTCTGCAAACGCAGGCTGAAGCAGTCTGGAAAGAATGGGTCCCTTTACCAAAGTGTTATAAAAAAATTAAAAAAATCATACTGACCCCAAACTTCTGAATAGATGTATATGTGCGTGTGTGAATCTTTACATTTTTATGCATTTGTGTACGAGTGTGTCCATGTTTGCTTTGACCATGAATGTGTTTTATGTGAGTATCCTGCTGTTTTGTGATCCATGTTGGTGGTTTGACGTTCTTGCCTATTGTGCCCCCTTGATGTGGTCACACTTTCATCCTAAAACAGCAGGGATGAGGGGGTCGAAGGTCACTGAGGTCAGCAGTGACATGGTCTTTACCTTCCCGCACGTCTCCTTGGCTCCAAAAACAATAACAAAAATGCATGTGTGTGCATAAGTGTGTGTCCATGCCGGCCTTTGTCTGAAGCTTGCAAATGACATGACCATATATGTATGCTCTATATATTTCAGCTATAAAGGTGGAAATAGCTGCAGCTATTCAACAGACTTCAAACATGCTCATGCTTATTTTATAGACAGAAAAGACAGAAGCATTGTCAGTTTGATTACGGGATAGGTAGGCCAACAATGAAAATTATTTACTCACCCTCATGTTGTTTCCAAATTATTTTTTTCCCATTATATTTTTTAAATTATCCATTTAAATTATTTATAAACCACATATTAATGCCTTATTCTGCATGACCATATTTTAGATCCCTTAATCCTAGCCCATACCTAAACTTAACAACTACCTTACTAACTATTAAAGGTCCCATATTGTCAAAACTGAAATTTCCTGGCTTTTTTTCACGATAACTGAGGTCTAGGGACTATTTAACTACCATATAAGTTGCAAAACAGTCAGTCCACAGTAAAATGCACACAGCCTGCATAAAGTAGCTGTGATTTTTCAGGAACCGTTGTGACTTCCGTAAAAAGTTGACGTCAGAACTACTCAGTCACCGCCTTCAGTCACCACCCCGAGCACTGCCCACAGTCCCACTCTCCTTTTGCCAAACCCCCAGACAACATCGCGTCCATGCCATTGCTGAGCAACAACAACACGGAAACATGTCGAAAAGGTTAACTTTAACCACGAAACCAGATCGGCCGACCTGTAACGTTACACTCTCACTCAAAGGATGGACGATCTGACAGGATTGTTACTATGAGGTGGATCACATCTAACGTGTATAGTAAAGACAAACTCACCCTGTCAATCTAGTCATGATGAAGATGTATATACATTTCAATTTCAGCAGGCAACTATTTTTACAACTAATTCTACATTATTGTTCCAGCCACAATTAATCACAACCATGTATATACAATTACAAATGATTATATATAAATCGTCAGCTTGTTGTTTTACACACATGCACACAGACATTATTTCATACACGACATAGTCGTGAGATGCAAGAAACAGACATATGGCAAGAAATCTGTAGACACGCCCATAACAACAAAAGACAATACTTTATTGAACCTTTTCTGATAAGAAGTGTGCGCTGCAAACGCAAGCATTTTTGACGATCGTTTCTGTCCAGTCTGCTCGTTTTATCGCGTTTAACCACAGCTATCGTCGGTTTTTTGTCTGGCAGTGGCAGCAGATATGCGATCAAATTTCTAATTTGAGGCTGTATTACGTCGATTCTGGCACCCAACATCACAACAAGATGATATTTTAAGCTCCTTATGTAGCCGAATCTGCGCTGGTTTGAATGGGCCGCCTCCAGTTTCCCCTTTGTTTGCTGCCTCCAGCTAGCGCTGTGACGTCGGCTGACCCTAGTTACCTGTGCTTGGCCTGGCCGTGCGTCACTCAGAAAACAACAGGCCAATCAGAAGAGAGGCTCATGAATATTAATTAGACAGGCCAAAATCGACCTGTTCTCAGCAGAGCTCCTGAGAAAGGAGCTGTAAAAATATATTGAGATGGTTTTTGGTACTTATACCGCAAATATATATTCTTAAGAACATCAAAACCTAAAATAAAACTCCAGAAAGGCGTAAAATATGGGACCTTTAAATAGATGCATGTTTTAATGTGGTAACTGGCAGGCTTTTAGTGCTGTTAGAGTATAAAACAGCTTCGAGTAATATAAATATTCTTGTATGGCTCTGTTATGATGACTCAACAAGACATTTCAGACATGCACCGTTGTTTAGGTAATAGCAGATTACATCTGTAAAGCTCACCTCCCAGTGCTGGAACGCTGCTTGGGTTTCACAGTCGCATTTATTCTTCACTGATTCCAAGCACAATTCTCTGTAGATACCTATGCATGAATGTATTATTTCAACAATGAGACAATGCACTTTCTTACCTAAAAAAACCAAAACTCATATAAATGCACAATTTCAAAGAACAATAATCCCATGTTCAGTTTGGACATCAGACCGACCTGCAATTTTAGTTCTAATCTGCATGTTCTCCTGAAGATTTGCAAGGGGTTCCAGGT
>NW_015650702.1:122494-145749 GCF_001515625.1 Sinocyclocheilus rhinocerous | reverse complement strand
TCTGTCCAGTTTGCTGGTTTTATCGGGTTTAACCACAGCTGTCGTCGGTCTTTTGTCTGGCAGTGGCAGCAGATATGTGATCAAATTTCTAATTTGAGGCTGTATTACGTCGATTCTGGCACCCAACATCACAACAATTTTAAGCTCCTTATGTAGCCAAATCTGCGCTGGTGGTTTGAATGGGCCGCCTCCAGTTTACCCTTTGTTTTGCTGCCTCCAGCTAGTGCTGTGACTTCGGCTGACCCTAGTTACCTGTGGTTGGCCTGGCCGTGCGTCACTCAGAAAACAGCAGGCCAATCAGAAGAGAGGCTCATGAATATTAATTAGACAGGCCAAAATCGACCTGTTCTCAGCAGAGCTCCTGAGAGAGGAGCTGTAAAAATATATTGAGATGGTTTTTGGTACTTATACCGCAAATATATATTCTTAAGGACATCACAACCTAAAATAAAACTCCAGAAAGGTGTAAAATATGTGACCTTTAAAGAGGTCATATGATGCTGCTATAAATAACATTATTTGGTGTAATGAAATGTGTTTATGCAGTTTAAGGTTCAAAAAACACATTTTCCACATACTGTACATTATTGTTTCTCCTCTATGCCCCGCCTTTCTGAAACGCATCGATTTTTACAAAGCTCATCAGTCTGAAAAGCGAGGTGTGCTCTGATTGGCCAGCTATCCAGTGCGTTGTGATTGGCCAAATACCTCAAGCGTGTGACGGAAATGTTACGCCCCTTACCATACTGTGATGCCCTGTCCGGCCGGAGCCACGATTCAAAAACATTAAAGGGGTCATATGACGTTGCTAAAAAGAACATTATGTTGTGTATTTGGTGTAATGCAATGTGTTTATGTGGTTTAAGGTTAAAAAAACACATTATTTTCCACATAATGTACATTATTGTTGCTCCTCTATGCCCGATTTTTACAAAGCTCATCGTTCTGAAAAGCGAGGTGTACGCTGATTGGAACGGCCAGCGGGTTAGAGTGAGCGGCAGCCGGCAGGCTTGAGAACGGCATGGCCGGCGGATTCGACGAAGGAGCAGCCGGCGGGCTTGTAGCAACTACATGTGATGACCCCGGGCTGGACTCTGCTTCGTCCACAGTGAAAGCCGATCCAGTGATCCACAGCGCGAAGTTGATGTATTTCCTCAGCGACCAGCATGGATCCGCTCTAGGCATGACGAAGCGGATATAAAGCGAGAATAAAAGTTACACCTTCTTTCTTTGCGTGAACATTTGGGCGGCGTTATGCAAATCTTCCCACATCGTGACGTAGACATGTGGGGGCGTGTTAGAACGAGCCGTTTTAGGTAGGCGTGGTTGGCTCTTAACTTTTATAAAGAATATCTCTTTGGATTTGAGACTTCAGTCTTTGCAACTTTACAGATCTTCTTTATGCACCAAGAGCTTGTAACACTTCAAAGAGAAAGGAAAAATTGAAATCGCATCATATGACCCCTTTAATAAGCAGCAAATTAGGAGTTTACTGAGGGAAAAGTCATAGTTAATAGTTTAATAGTGAATATGTGTTCCCTATTCTAAAGTGTTACTCTTTTTTTGTCAAATGAAAGTCAATGTGGTCCAGTGTTGTTTGAAAAGATAAAACCTTGTACATATTTGGAACTACACAAGGATGAGTAAATGCTGACATAATTTTCATTTTTGCATGAACTAACCCTTGAAAAGAGATCAGGGTAAAGAAAGCAAAAGAGACAAAGGGACCTCGCATATTCAATCCACATCACACTGACGCTGTGAAGCCTACAGCCAAAAGTTCTATTTTCATTTGCCACTCTGCGTCCTTGTGGTCTGAAAATGACCAGGCTGGCCGGAATATTGTATTCAGTCACTTATCTGTGTGACCGCGTTCATCTGTATGGTCAATAGCAAGAATAACTCTCCACAATGTGACGATGTAGTGGGAATGAAAAACAGCTTGGGGTTTCTTGTGTTTACGTGTCCTGGAGTCACTCAGAATGACAAACAGGAAGCGGTTGAGCATGGAGCTACAGCAACAAGGAGTCAACTCATTGAACATCAGCTGCCTTGGTAATGATACTGACCTCTTTTAGGCCATGGACAGGGCAGGTTCTATCTGTTTGAGTGTACAATCTAGTGTACAGTTATAGAACCAGCCAGACAGATGATAATCCAGAGATGATTGGGACTTAATATGTGTTTCTTTGCCCTTGTATTTGGTTGCTGCTCTTATGCTCTTATGTTTATGTATTTCTTGTAATGTGTAAAAATGAATAATATCAGTTTTACTGTTTTTAGCTGATTCTTTTTTTTTTTTTTTTTGATAGAGTGATTTGTTTTGGTGAATTGTATTAAATCCAATTAGAGTCAATATGATCTCGATTTAACCCATTTGTTTTAATCTAATACTAGGCTATACAAGCTCTCTTCCCTAACTCTAGTTGGCGCAATATATTCTACTCCTCAAAAGCAGTGTGAGCTTCTGGATGGAATGTAAGAGCACGGATCCAGCAAAACCAGAGATGAAACGTGGGCTTCAGCTTTGTAGAACAGAATTTCAGTAGGGTGTCGTGGCAAGTACTAAATAAATTGGCTAATGAGACTGTATATCCATCAAGTTGGAATGAGCTCTTAGCGACTGGCTTTGAAAGGGATGTTCTCAATCTCTTCAAATTGGAATTCATGGAATGCTTTCCCCCAGAGCAGGTGCTTCCTGAAACCTCAGCCAACGCATGTGCTCCTAATTGAAGATCATCTGCGGGACAGTAAACTCAAGACTCTATATAAAGAGAGAATTAAAAAAATGTCTTTAAACAGTTATCAGTTGTAAGAGTGTTATCAGAACTGCTAAAACACTGTTAATTGTAATATAATTGTATTTGCCCACAAGTGAGCTTTACCAACTAAAACATGGTAGATGGAACACACCAGGGGCCTCATTATCAGGTTCATACATGGATGTGTTTAAAAGGAGCCCCAATTTATCATTCAAAACACATTGTTGCCGGAGAAATGATAAAGTATTATCTTCCATACAGCTCTGTGGCTCCACCACACAGGAAGGAAGGCATCAATAGGACGGCCAACTAGGCAAAGAATGTCCACAGAGACAGTATGGAGCCAGAAAGACATGCTTTAAAGTCTCTGTTTATTAATTCAATAGAGGTAACCATTTTTGTTTTTTGAGTGCCAAAAAAACATCTCATCTCCCAGAAAGACAGCAAAAAAGGACATCACAACGTAACAACACTTAACCTATTAAACGGCTCTTTGGAATACTTGATTTTGATTGGTTAATTGTGGCATTTATTTGTGGCTTGTCATGGCAATGCTGTCCTTAATCAGTTCAGATGACATATTGAATTTAACACAGATGAAAACAAGGCTGTGAAGGATAGACTTTGTATTCTTTGTAGAGGACTTTAGTATCAATATTACATATAATAATAATGTTGCAGCATTAATTTGTTTCTCGTCCAGTTGTTTTGCATTTTGTAATGGATTATTTGTTTCTCAATGGAAGCTTAAAAATAATACAGGCAAAATAATATTTCAGGACAACATATTTATTTAGAATCCAATAATAAGTGAGCCAAGAATACTTGGTTTGTTGAAACTTAATTCAGCAGTTAACTAAAATGAGAATATGCAGGAAAGTCAATAGAATTATCTACCGCTGTGTCTTGGATGGTCTCATAATGCAAAACAGCTAACAATAAAGCAAGTTGGGGAATAAATAAATGTTTAATGGGTAAGAAAGAGGGAACGTAGGCGAAAACAACCAAAGAGATAAAAC
The DNA here is from genome assembly GCF_001515625.1 of Sinocyclocheilus rhinocerous. NCBI lineage: Eukaryota > Metazoa > Chordata > Actinopteri > Cypriniformes > Cyprinidae > Sinocyclocheilus > Sinocyclocheilus rhinocerous. The sequence continues at coordinate 141,968 of NW_015650702.1, read as the reverse complement.
AGACTAGGAAAACTAGATACTTTTCTGTGAACTTGAGTTTGATCTGTCAACACAGAACCAGAATGAAAATAATAAACAGAACCAGATCGAGTAGAGGAGGGAAAACATGGCCAACGAGAGAAAAAGATACAGAGAGAGAAGATCAAACAAATAAACATGACATGGTGAATAAGTAATACTAATACTTAAAAAAACAAAAGAGAATTGTATATGAGGGGGCTAGATCACATGGTCATGTAGAATAAAAGCTTTTAGTCTTTGGATTTAAGTAAACACATTCTGCCTTCACTGGTGTGACCTATTCCTTTTATTTCCCTTTTCTGTTAATCAGTCTCTCTCTCGCTCTCTCTCTCCCTGGTTTTATGCACAGGCCCTTTTAGCTGAGTCAGAGGCCATTCACCACTTGGGTCCACAACGCCCTGTGACAGCTAAAAAGCCTGTAGTCTCCAGTCTGCCAGAATCCTCTTATTCACTGCATTGGTGTGACCCCGTCGTTCCCGCCACTCTCTCCATGGCTACAGTCACCAACAAGCATCATCAGCCACGGCTTTGCACAACTCGAACCAGCATTACAGAAGAGTACTAACTATTAACTTTCATCTATTCCATGTTAAAAATACAGTGCTTTCAAATAAAGTGGATTAAAGAACCTGCTCTGACATTATTCCTTATATGATTGATCTACCAAAGGCCAAATCTCTGTGTTGGAAAAAATGAAACATGAGGTTTATTAATTGCTATCAGGAGCCCATTTATCTTCTCACAGCAGTAATTGTGCAATTTAACTTAATGGGGAGAACATTTAGCTCATTTCCTTTGAGGCTAATTTGAATCTTATACTAATACTTTTATTAATACTTCACAAGTTAAACTTTTTCCTTTTTTCATTTTGTCATTATAAATGACCAGAGGCCCTTTTTATGATTTTGGGAGACTTTAGTGCTTCAAGTTCTCAACTACAGATTTTTTACTGCTGATACTAATAATGTTATTGCTGCTAGACTGTTAAATCGGTAACACATTATTATAGGGACCAAATCTCACTATTAAAGGTGCTGTATGTAGGATTGACACCGAGTGGTTGAACTAGGTATTGCAGTCCAAATTCAAAATAGGTTTTTTTCACCCAGCCCCTCCTCCTCAGACTTGACGCACACGCAGGTTGCCAGATTGACGACACCAACAGGAACGAGCGTATTTGACGATGAATGAAATGAAATACGCTGTGTTTTCTGCCAACTGGCAACCCGGGGTGCCGAAATGCAATTGGGTAAACCGGCAGTGGGCGGGTTTCACAAACCAAAACAGAGACCTACATTCTGGACAGGAACGCAACGCACATTTTCAAAGGAGAATAACTGACTGTAGCATTGTTTTTATGTTAACTTAGCATGTTTCTTAAATATCTGCAAACATATTATGGTAGTTTTATGCTTTAGTAGAGTCAAAAACTTACATACAGCACCTTTAACTAGTTGCTTATTAGTATGCCTATATTATCATATTGGCTGTTTATTAGTACTTAAAAAGCACATATTCTGCATGCGCATATTCTACATCCCTAATCCTACTCAATACCTAAACTTAACAACTAGCTTACTAACTATTAATAAGCAGCAAATTAGGAGTTTATTGAGGCAAAAGTCGTAGTTAATGGTTTGTTAATTGCGGGAAAATAAAGTGTGACTGAAATCTAACAGCCCTTTATACGATAGGATACGATACACTTTATTGTCAGACTGAGTCTGAAATTTGTCTTACGTTATAGCAGGTTCACTCAAGGTTACAATACTTTATCACATAAACAACAGAATGCAGAGCTTTCACACATACATAAAAAAAAAAGAAAAAAAAAAGGACATTTACTTTTTATATGAGTTATTCAGCGCTAATACAGCTTGATGTACAAATGAATTCTTTAACTTAATTCGGCTGTATCTTGGGACCTTATATCGTCGATTAGATGGCAACAATACAAATTCATTATACAACACATGATTAGGTTCAGAAACAATGTTATTAGCTAATCTTACAAGATTATTATGGTAAGATAGTTCATATGCTTTTTGAAGTGGCTGACCCACAATTTTGGAGCAAATTTTTAGTAAGTTCATTAGCTTTGTTTTTACTAACTAACTAACAGATAGACTCATATACCAAACCGAATTACAGTACTGCAAGACACTCATGATTACAGACATAAAAAACAATAAAAAAATCTGCTTTCTTGCTCCAAATGACCTCAATCTACGGAGAAAGTAGATTCTTTGCATTGATTTTTTACAGATACTATCTATATGATCTCTCCATGATAGTGTTTTGTCTATCCATACTCCTAGGTACCTATATGCTTCTACTTGTTTGATGTTCTCTTCATGTATAACAACAGGTGTTGTATGAATGTCAGCAACAGGCCTTAGTACTATCTCCTCAGTTTTTTTTAATTAATACTGAGGGCATTGTTGTCACACCATTCGACCAATTTGTTTACCCCCTGTTGATGCTGTTCTAAGCACTCTTGGTTATTCAATAACGATATTAACACAGTATCATCGGAGTACTTTAAAATATATTGGTCATTCCTGTTTACTCGACAGTCATCTGTATACAGAGTAAATAACATAGCAGAGCTTACACAACCCTGAGGTACACCAACATTTGTTTTTACTTCTGTTGACAGGACATTGTTCACTTTTAACCCTTTGGGTTCTATTGGTGAGAAAAGAGAGGTACCATTTAATTAAGTATGGGTTCACGTCTAACTGTATTAGTTTAGACACAAGGGTGTTAACTTGAATAGTATCAAACGCAGATGAAAAGTCAAGAAATAATGCTCTATCATAAGAGTTGCATTTGTCTAGATGCATTTGTCTAGATGTTATGCAGACGGTGAAAGCACCAGTATCACAACCTAAATTCAGGGAGGTTTGATTGTATATACACTTCCTGTACAATGACACATAGCATTCTGTGGTTCTGGCAGATGTAGATATACACTATCAAAACCACAATCTGGCTTTGTGCCATTTTGCAATTTTTTGATGATTGCTGTGAGGAGCATATCACATTTAACATACTGATACAAGCATAAAACAATCATTTGATTCACTTTGACCAACTGGAATATTCTGGGACTCCTATTAACCTTCGTTAACGTAAACCAAGTCTGTGACCAATACAAATTATGCCCTGGCTGTAATTCCATGAGGAACAGATCAATATAAATTTTCAGTTTTCAGTATGCTATGAATAGTTTTTTAAAAGCCATTTTGAAAGCCATAATTTTGTATCTGTCATTGTCATTTTTTTTACGACAGAAGTGGTGAAGCATTGCCTTTATTTTTGTTCCAGGACACCCAGACAGATAAAAAACAGTTTTATTAAGAATTTTCCACATATTTGTTGTAGTTTGCATTTAATTGACTGAAATATAGTGGTGACTATAGTTGTTTATTTGAGCAATATCATTTCATTCAGTGTGGTGACAGGAAGTTGGCTGTACACCTGTAATCTTTATTCCGTTTTGAATTTTGTATATATGTTGTTTTATAAATTCTGAATGATAATAGCAATTTAATGTTTTTAAAATATTCAAATCATTTGCTTACCCACTATTTAAATGGCCATTGCCTTACATTACAACCCTAAACGCATGTCCTCTACAGTGCACGGATGTGTAATCCTCTGAAAAAAAAGAAAAAGGGGAAAAAAAGATTAGAAATAGTTATATGCTTTTTTGAAGTGTAAACACATAAAGATTTTGCTTTGAGATGAATGCATTACAGGGTTGTTTTGCCCATTACGGTGCTTTTCATAACCAAATGTCAACATTCAAATACAGTCAAAAAGCTTTGTTTCTACAGTTACACAAGGAATCTTTATTCAGTAATGTTTGTTTAGGGGGGTTACATTTACACAGTGCCCGGAGTGCATTCTTTTACATTAATGAAAACTATTGTTTTGACCTCACCGCTCTCTCTCCACATCTTATCAATCAGTCCTTCTTGCTTGGTTTCTAACAGCTTTCCTACAACATAGACCAGCAGGTCATAACACTTACCCATATGTCTCTCTTAGTCCCACTCTTTCAGTGTCCTCCTCTTTCTCCATGCCTCCATGTTCTCTCTATTTTTATTTATTCATTTATTTATTTGTACTTTCTGACGGCTTGCCAACGCACTGTTATTTAATGTATCACTCTTAAGTGCTCTTGCTTAATATTCTATTCTACTCCACAATCAGTTTTTCTTCTCTCTTTTTATCTTTCTCCCTCTGCAGTTGATCAGATCATTGCATGCAGCAGCTGCTATCAAGCTTGTTCTGTTTGTTCCTGTGTTATGGAAATTCAAACTAAACAGCTGAAGTGTGATCTCCTCAGTCTGATGAGACTGATACTCACTCCATCCTCAAGCATACTATAATATGCAAAACCTAGAGAAAAAAGTGGGTTCATTACTTTCAAAAGTCTGCCTAACAAGACTTTGTTTGTCTCTGTTTTGATTAAATCAGTCTACAACAGCTTGCTTCTATCATCTTTATTTAAAAACAGTGATTCGGTGAAATATTTAGTGCATTATGAAATAAATGTCTGTTTTTAAAGTGTCTTCAAGTGATTTTTCTCTGTACTTTGATCCATAAGTCAGAGGTTCAGCTGCTTAACAGTGAGGAATGTGAAGGAAGATAAATGATATTGTGGAAGTCAAACAGGACTAGCCCCTTTCCCCTTCCATCTCATAGTGCTTATCACGTCATTATTTGAGGGACAGGAGTTACGGAGGCTTCCTTTAGTGATAGTAAATGATATGAACCACAAAAACAGGGTACAAATGCACATTCCTACACAAATACCTATTATTTTCCTCTGATTGTGTGTTTCTGTCATTTATCAGTTTAAGCACACATACTGATACCGATAGCCTATACAGTGCAGAACCAAGCCAACCAAAAGGGATTCAGGATTTGTGGATGACAATCTTTAGGTATTGGTTTGTTTTAGTTGTCTGTGATCCAACCTTTGCTAGGGAGCAGCTGATATACAGCAGGAGACAGATAAAGATGCTTGGTTCCTAATTGCACAGCCTGTGACCAGTAAATAGGATGTGAGATTTGCTGGCATGCAGATCACTCAGGAAGGTTACTGAAGACCACAAGGTCATTTAAACTGTAGGCAGTGTACTGATAGAATACTGACTCTGCGTTACACTGCACTCTTAAAAATAAAGGTTCCAAAAGGGTGTTTTTGCAGTGACGCCATAGAAGAACCATATTTGGTTCCCCAAAGAACCTTTCAGAGAACAGTTCCTAAAAGAACCATTTTGAAGAACATTTTAAAGATCTTAAGAACCTTTTATGACTATAAAGAAACTTTTCTGCATTTGAAAGGTTCCATGAATGTTCAAGGTTCTTCATAGAACCATTGATGCTAATAAAGAACCTTTATTTTTAAGAGTGTGCACTAAGAAATTATCACAAGAAAAGAAATATTACTAAAAAAAAAACGTAAAAACTATTGTGTCTGTGGACATGAATAATTATGCTCGCATCAATCAACCTTTCGGTAGTATTATTTATTTTTCTGTTGCTTTTGATTTTGTGTCAATGTTTTGTGTTAAGATTTGATTGGTTTAATCTGTTTAAAACCACGTAAATTTGAATAGAACATTTAATTTTTAAGCAGTCTAATAGATACAATTATGCCAGTTTTCTTAATACAGTCATGGCCACTTTTAAGGTACATATTTGTACAATATTTACTTCTAAATGGTACATTTTAGTACCTTAAAGATACATATTAGTACTTTAAAAGTACATATTGGTACCTAACTAAAGTGTACATATGAGCTCTTAGTGCTTTAGTGAGGGTGGATATACTTAGAATAATTATGTAGATTAATTCAGCTCAGAAAAGCCATAAATATTTTTGACATGTTTTTTTAAAGCGCTCCCTATTTTATAGGGATGAATTCATTAATTAACAAGTCCTTTTAAAACGTTTTCAGAAAATATTTTGCTTACCTTTACTTTCTAATTTTTCATGTTGAAAAGCACTCAAGTGGCAGGGCAGAAAAAGCATCATAAGCTATTAACCCGTTTAGTTTGATAGGAATTGAAATGAAGGGAAAAATAACAAACGGATAACTTCCCTCTTTTCCGACAATAATTTGTCTAGCATCTTTCAGCCTTCTCTCGTGAGGATAACCCGCGCACTTCCTAAAATACTTTTCTGCACTCGAGATAAATCTTAGGCTAACTACAGTAAAATCCCCCTCACTTTTGACATTTCCCAAAGGACATTCAGAGTCTTGTGAAAACTGTTTATTTTAAAGATAGTCATTGTAACAGGGGTCAGACACGTTTGCTGTCTGTCCTCCAGAGTTTCACAATGTATTAAGAATTTCGCGCTGTCAAATACAAATGATTATCGCTTTAACCAAAGGAGGGGAAAACTAAGATGTACTTAATGACGTGATTTGATCTAATCTTCGCTAATTGATGGGTTTCGGTGAAAAGCGGACAATAAGATGAGCCAAAAAAAGAGATCAATCGTATCCTTAATTATTTAATCCAACACATATGAAGGAAATAGGCTAAATAAAACGATTAACATTAACCGTATGTTTACCTTAATCAAATAGGCCTACTATCCAACCACAAACCGTAATGTCCGATTCATGTTTCCCAGTAAATAATTAGCAAAATATTAATCAGTAAATGCATTGAGGTTTTATAAATCACAGGTAAAACGGTGTTAATTCTGTAATTCTGTGCGGCTGCAGATAGAGATAATGAGCTGTCCAGAGTGCTGAAGACCACGTATCGCTTTCAGATGAGGTGCCTACTTCGTATTACTATTCACGTACAGCGTTAAACCACGCAACTCTCTTTCACAGGAATTACTAAAATATTGTATCCTAAATACTTTGAATCACAGTGTAATCAAGCACTGTGGGATTTGAGTAACTTCAATAGCTACACTCATCAACTAAAGGGTAGGCTATTTCTGTATGTTTTGTATTGCAAACATTTTAAAGAAGCAATTTCACGCGTAGGCTACGATCCAGGTACTTTTTCAGTCTTCAATGATGTCATATGAATAGTTAGTTTCATATCATTAACGTCGGCATCACTATTCTCATTTTGATAAGCGTACAGTATGCTACTATACTTATTTTATGTATAGCCTACAATAATCACAAATTAATTATACAATGAATTAGCCTATACATCTCACGTGCTAAACGTGTTTAATGTAAATCTACAATAAAGTGATAAAAAATTACGGTAATTATTTTGCCTATGTAGCCTAGGCTAGATTTTAATACTGATCCTTAATACTGATCGAAATGTCCTCTAGCGGCGTTCTGCTGCTATGGTTACCCTCCTCAGGTAAACAACATTTCTCTATTTGGCGACAGGTGAAAATGTGAGAGTTTCAGCTTACTGAAATGTATTTGTGAACAATTATAAAATTAAACCTATTTAATGCACTTTTTACATTTGTTCTGCCATCCTTTGGGGGGCTTAAAGCTTAGTAGAGAGGGTCAGACCCCCCAAAAGCCCCCGTCGCACCCCGTCTCGAGTCTACAAAGAAATGACCATTAACCGCTTCCAAGGGTAATATTTCCCCACGGCTCTCGAGTTTTTTTTTCATATACACCTTAATGAAAAGAGGATATTCCACGTCATTTACTCTTTTACATCAGAAAAAAAAAGAGAGAACAACAGAGACAAAGCAACTGGGTGCGCTCTGTCACTACTAACTTTCGGTGGCATTCCCTTCTTTCACACGAGCATTCCGTGAACACAAGCGCCTTCCTTTGCTCAGAGTGAGGGGCGGGGCTTAACGCGCAACCACGCCTCCCTCGAACAACACACTACAGAGTGAGAGAAAAGCGCTTCCCGAGCGCTCAATCCTGTCACTGTACAGACATGAACCGAGCTCAGCGAGCAATAACCAAATCAATGATTTGTATTCTTCGCGATTAACACTTAATTTTTCTTTATCGCTCAAAGGTGCAACACTTTTCCGTCCCAACCGTCCTGTCTCCGTTCAGAAATCGTTCAATCGTTTGCGCTGGATCTGTCGTGCCAGAAGATGTGCGTGGAAAGCGATGGATGTGAAATCGAGGGGTGCAGCAGTTCGGATGAGGTGCACACGCTGTCTGGAAGCATGAGTCCGGCTCTTAAATCCAGTCCAGACCTGCATCCCTGCAAACCTGGGCAGAAATTCCGTGCCGCATTACTCCGATGCCGGTCTCCGCTCGTTGCCGCCGGGATTCTGAGTTTTGGAAATGTGCTCAATTACATGGACAGATACACTGTAGCAGGTAAGACCAGTATTTTCTTGGCGTATGGACGCTCGTTTTACTATCTGCCTCAGGAGAGCGAAAACCGCGCTAGTCATCATTTGTATTGTTTAATGTTTCACTTACAGAGAGGTTTCAGGTCAAACACTGACCAGGAAAATCACAATTTAAACATTAACATAAGTCAAGTGATCATTTGTGTATCTCGCTGCGCGGGTTAAAGACGGTCTTATTCTGTGTGATTTAATCAAACCATCCGGATTGAGAGGGGTAACCCCGCTGTGCTAACATGATATTGATTGGCTACTATTGTGAGTGATTTTAGGTCAATCTAATCTGACCCTCTGCCTGCCAAATGAGTGAAAACCCCAATCCTCGTGACAAGTGGTTCCATGTATAATTTTATGTCTATTATAAGCCCTTTTCAAATCAGTATCCACGTTAGACATTAGGCTCCTGTAAACAATTATTAATGGCAATGTGCCCATACAAGCAGCTCCACACAATAATTACGTATTAAGTTCATTAGTAGGCTATTGTGTGTAAATATACAACGAGACTCAAAATCACGTTACGCATTTATCAACCCATCTGATCAATATAAATGTAGGCTAATGGACATTGTGTCCAAATGTAATACGTTTACACATACCTACATAAAAATACACAGACCTCAGTTAAAGCAGTAGCGATATACTCGAGGCCATTACAGTACAATGTAATTTAGAGCAAAATTCTCGAGGGACAAATTTTATATCCGTGGTTTTATAAATAGGAACCTCAGTAGCGCTCCACACAAGATGCCCTTGGTATCAGGAATCAAGTTATTCTGGAATAAAGGCAGAGCGCAGCCGCGGTCTGACATGTTTCCATAGAAACATGAGTCCGGCTCTTAAATCCAGTCCAGACCTGCATCCCTGCAAACCTGGGCAGAAATTCCGTGCCGCATTACTCCGATGCCGGTCTCCGCTCGTTGCCGCCGGGATTCTGAGTTTTGGAAATGTGCTCAATTACATGGACAGATACACTGTAGCAGGTAAGACCAGTATTTTCTTGGCGTATGGACGCTCGTTTTACTATCTGCCTCAGGAGAGCGAAAACCGCGCTAGTCATCATTTGTATTGTTTAATGTTTCACTTACAGAGAGGTTTCAGGTCAAACACTGACCAGGAAAATCACAATTTAAACATTAACATAAGTCAAGTGATCATTTGTGTATCTCGCTGCGCGGGTTAAAGACGGTCTTATTCTGTGTGATTTAATCAAACCATCCGGATTGAGAGGGGTAACCCCGCTGTGCTAACATGATATTGATTGGCTACTATTGTGAGTGATTTTAGGTCAATCTAATCTGACCCTCTGCCTGCCAAATGAGTGAAAACCCCAATCCTCGTGACAAGTGGTTCCATGTATAATTTTATGTCTATTATAAGCCCTTTTCAAATCAGTATCCACGTTAGACATTAGGCTCCTGTAAACAATTATTAATGGCAATGTGCCCATACAAGCAGCTCCACACAATAATTACGTATTAAGTTCATTAGTAGGCTATTGTGTGTAAATATACAACGAGACTCAAAATCACGTTACGCATTTATCAACCCATCTGATCAATATAAATGTAGGCTAATGGACATTGTGTCCAAATGTAATACGTTTACACATACCTACATAAAAATACACAGACCTCAGTTAAAGCAGTAGCGATATACTCGAGGCCATTACAGTACAATGTAATTTAGAGCAAAATTCTCGAGGGACAAATTTTATATCCGTGGTTTTATAAATAGGAACCTCAGTAGCGCTCCACACAAGATGCCCTTGGTATCAGGAATCAAGTTATTCTGGAATAAAGGCAGAGCGCAGCCGCGGTCTGACATGTTTCCATAGAAACTAGAACAGATTTAATCTACTAGTTTTTATGTTGTGTCAAATTTAGCTTCCCTCAAAAAGTGCGGATTAATTCGTTTACTGAATGGGTACTCGGTGATCCGAGAGGACCTGTCAGCTGACATTCGCTCCAGCACACTCCGAGAGGGGTAATTTTCATGAATAACTAATGATAAGCGATTAGAGATTTGGAACCAGGCAAGAGTGCGCTATTAGCTAGGGATTTTTGAAACGCGGGATTTAGGATAACCGTCAATACTAGATACTGCTCTTAATCAATTTCCTTCAGCTTTACTTGTAATAGGCTGTATAACTTTGTGTGTGTTTCTTGACAAAATAACCACATTGTAGTTTCCTTAAGTTGCATCCTGAGACATAAAAACCATGTATTTGCAATTATTTGGCGGAGCTTGTACATTAAAAATGGGCAGTGTTGTTTTTCTTTCATAGATAAAAGTATCAATGTAAGCTAAATTCCTCCCATTTTTACTCAAGTGACGTAACAGATACACACATTTGTCCATGAAAAAGAAGATCATTTATCATGTTGTGCAACTGCTCATGTGAAACATATACAGTTAATCAATCTCTTGGCTTTTAAACAATGAGTTACATCTGAACAGTTTCGATGAATGAAGAGAATGAAATGGAGAATGTATATGTGTGAGATGATGACTGCAGGGAGATTGCAGAAAATGAGTCAGTTCTCAAGAGAGGAGTTGTGTATAAGTGTATGTGTTTGTCTGTGAATGCTGCAGCAGCAAACTGCATGTTGTTGAGTTTAGCATCTCTTCTACACCCCAGTTCCTGACTGATCAAGCATGTGATGTGAGGGTGAAGCCCCCTTCTTGGGTAAAGAGGGTAGAGCTGACGCAGCCATCCTGCAGTGGTGATGACCACTCTTTAGTATGAGAGAGAGAGAGAGAGCAAGAGAATGATCCACATGGCAGCTGAGACAGAAGTGGTTGTTCAGTCATTTGTCCTGCAGTCAGACTGACACAGTCATCGTATTAATGACTTTCAGCAGTGGCTTGTTTGTGGGTTTGTGTGTCTGAGGGTACATTAAGGGATAGTTCATCCCAAAACAAAAATTTTGTATGACTCCTTATTTCTTACGTATAATGCAAAAGATGGTGTTTTTTTCATAAATTGAAAGTCAGTGGAGGTCAGTGCTGTTTGGACTTTTAAAATATCTAAACATTTGTAATGATATTAGAGTGATTAAAGGTGACAGCTCTTTGTTTTGAACTATTTCTTTAAGGCTAAAAGAGTGGTTAAGCCATCATCTAGAAGTAATTCATAAAGTGTGATGTTTCAAAATTTGCAGAGATGTAGTAAAAAATGGTACATTGAATTGTGTCCACTTTAGTTTTAGTGCAGCAGTGCACTTTAAGTTGCACTCACACACAAACAAAATAAAATCAAATGTGCATGAAGTCATTGCTTTTAACACCAAACAATTTTGCATTACATTCTCAGTTAGTGTCTTATAATTAATGCAGTTCCAAGGACTGAAATTGGGTCTAAAAATTACTGTCACTGTGAAAACACTTCATTTGAGTTTTCCTGCTGTTTAAGTCATATTCATTTACTGCTAGTTTCACTTTTTACAAGCAGTTCTAGGCTGTGGTTGTTTTGGAATCTTACAGCACCAACCAAGGTCTCTCATCACTGTTAGCCAGAACCAAATGTTAATTCTCAAAAAAGAAAGGGGAAAAAGCAGTGTGTCATTTTAGCCTTGTCAGTCTTGCGTTTAATTGATTGATATGTGTGTGTGAAAGGGAACAGCAAAGCTCTAATTTGGCTGTTTTCTCCACCTAAACAAAACTAGTGGGTGTGCAGTTTTTATAGCAGAGGAGAGACAACCAATCCCTCATGAGGAACCGCATAACAGAATGAAGCACAGAGGAAGAAAACCATTCTATGTGCTGATTCTGTGGCCAAAAACTTTTGCGTATTACCTGACACAGGGTGTTTGGGTGTACTAAGGATGTAATGTGGTCACTATAGACTCTTGTGTGTTTTCGGTGGCTAGACTATCTGCTATAACTCATATCTGGCTAGTCAAAGTTATAGGAACGACTTGAGTTTATCCTTCTTTATGTTTAGCCCGAGGTGTATTTCTGCAACGCTAGGGCCGATTTGCCCACTTCTTTCACTCCCTGCTTGCCCATTATATTTGTCCACTATCTATATCTGTCTCTTTCTGTCTCCAACACAGCCTCCAGTGGGACAGAGAGATCAGATTGATGGGACTGAGGTTGTGAACCATTTAGTTTGATTAAATTTGTGGTTTGGCTGTGATGGCTCAGACCCAGGGAGGCTGGCTGGCAACAGTCTCTCCAGCAGACAGACTGAGCTCAACAACAGACTACAGTTAAAACAGGGATTAGGAGGCGCGGGGAATACCACCGGGATGTACAGATGGAGGCCACTTAACATTATTTGATCTAAGATCCTCCATTTAGCCACCGGCCTGATGCCTGCTCTAATGAAGGCAGTTCAACTGGTAATCTGGATTATGAGGTGCTGCAGATACTGAAAGGTGCATCTTTTTTTTCCTAAAGGCATCCTGAGGTATGAGGATGTTTAATCTAAAAAAAAGTGCTTAATTAAGTGTGACGGGTAATCCAGCAGCCAGAGGAGCTCCCTGAGGGAAAATGAGCATGTCTGCACATTCAGATACACAGGCTCATAGTTTATGAGACTACAGTATACTGTACGTTTTGCTGCATTGCTTTTCTGCACTAGATGGTCCAGTCTAGCTGGCTCAGCTCTAGTTCTGCCTGGACACACTCTTTGGCAGTCCCTTCTGTAAGACACACACACTCTCTCACTCTCTCTCTCTCCTCACACACATTGTCTGACTGCCTTTCTGACCTCAACAATAAGGTCAGTGTATAAATATATATAGACACGAGTGGCGTTCAGTGGTACAAATTCTCATCTCGCTCTGGAGCAGCCTGACGACTCTCAAAATAATCACTGACACAATCAAGTCCGCTAACAGCCTCTGAGAACCGGGATGCGATTTTCCCAGTTTATTTATTAACGGGCTTGTCTTTCATTCGGCCCATGTGATGTTCATTTAATGTAGCGTGGATGACCCAAACAAGGAACTGTGGTTGTTATGTTTTTCCACCAGACGTGCTTGTTTAAAATGGCACTGACCCTGTTAATATAATTGGTGGCTTGCTTTTAGCTCATTGCGTGTCCAAACAGATGTGTAGTATGTGTGGGTGTTTATACGTTTAAAGAAGGGGATTCGCCGTGATTCTCAGCCTCAACTTGTCTTTTTGATGGAGTGTGTGTCTAAGGGATTAAGGGCGGAGAGTTTGACAGCTGTACAGGAGGGTGAAGGAAGAGGGGGGAGGGGTGCCTGAGGGGGGAGCGCACCTGTGGGATTTGAAGTCTCAGGTATGTCACTGTGTATTAGACCAGGACTGTTCAGAAATGTATGATTTTGAGACTGGGAGACAACCTTTAGGCCTGACCTCTGATCCCATGTGGCTACAATAAACAGCGGCAGAAACGTAACTACTTATTTTGTTATTTTGTAGTCTTAAAAAATGAATACTTCAGTTCAGCAAGGATGCATCAAATTAATCAGAAGTGCTGTTTATTTGAACTCTTTTTTCATCAAAGAATCTGAAAAAAAATAAATAAATGTATCATGGTTTCCATAAAATATTAAGCAGCAAAATAATAATAATAATAAAAAATAAATTTTCTTGAGCTCCAAATCAGCGTATTCGATTTTTTTCTGAAGGACTGGCTGCTGAAAAATGTAGCTTTGCCATTTACAGAAATACATTTTATTTTTTAATATATATTCAAATATAAAACATATAATCAAATATTAACTTCTAATACTATTTTACAATATTACCGACTTTACTGTAAACCTTTCAAAAGTAGTGTAATGTCCCACCTAATCTAATATAATTTTTATGACAATATAGTAATTTTCAGATTAGCGAACATTTTTACCGTTGAATTTCTCATTCATTTTCCATTTTTTGTCCTCCATATATCTACATGCAGAGAGGGACAAACTCAGTGACCTTGATTTCAGTGTTTCCGGATGCAACGTAACAGTGGCTAAATCATCCTGAAAGCATAGCAAATCCTCACTGGTGCTACAGATACCGGAATCTCTAATTATGCTTGACCTGAAATCATATTTGAGTAGTTATTCCAGTTTTATGAGGGTGGATAATATTTATAGATAAGGCTGATGATCTGTTCTGTTTTTAGATAAGACTTCTGTGTAAATATTGACCAAATCAAATCAAAAGAAGGGTCAGTAGGGTAAACTACTTTACTAAAGCTCAGCTTTGTCCCTAAAGTAAGCCTTCAGAAGCACTCGACATTACCAAGACAAATATTTAAACTGGACTTTACTGCATGTCTGTATTTACAGAGTCTTATTGAGGAGGAAAATATGTCATCTTTCCCACTATACAATTGTGAATGAGTAAATAATCAGCCACTGGTATTATGTAACTTGTTATTTCCCAGATTTGTAGCCTAAGCGTGTGTATGTGTGACTACACAGTGTAACACAATGTCAGTCTCTGTAGGTAAATAGGATCAGACCTCTGTCTGTTTTGTGAAATACAGTATCTATTAATGAAGGGGCCTACCGAAATATCATCTCATCAAGTCAGTGTTTGCCTGTTGTGTTTTCTGTGTCACTGAATGCCATCTTTTTATACGTGAGAACACTTGGTTTTGTTTGTCACCCCGACACGTTACATGTCAGAAACACTTTCGCCTCAGTGGGAAATCTAGCTCTGTTGTTTCAGTGTGTGTGAAGAGTAGACGTCCAGGGTTTAAAGGCTCAGGTGCGCACAGATGAACAGGCTGTGCTTTCTCAAAACCTTAGGTTGGACAGTCACATGTCAATGTCCTACCCTGTACATTTAAATTCCAGTGATTCTTTAACTAGACTCATTCATTTCTCAGAGCCATTCATTTACCAGTTCTAAAAATAACCCCTTGCATACTATAGAGACAAGTATGCCTTTATGTATGCTGCTCAGTACGCAGGGACAGACTGGCCATAGGGAGCACTGGGACTTTTCCTGGTGGCCTGGTTGACTTGTGGGCCTCTTGAAACCAAATTTGCACTACTGTTTTTTAAATAAATAAATACTTTTATTCAGCAAGGATGCTTTAAATTGATCAATAGGGACAGTAAAAACATTTATAATGCTATAAAAGATTTCTGCTTCAAATAAATGATGTTCTATTCATCAAAGACTCCTGAAAAAAAGTATCACAGTTTCCACAAACATATTAAGCAGCACAACTGGAGACTGGAGTAGTGGCTGCTGAAAATTCAACTTTGCCATCACAGGAATAAATGACATTTTAAAATGTATTTAACAAAGATAATTTTAAATTGCAGGATTAGTCAGGATAACTCACTGCTGTGCCTGAGCCACTTTATTCATAAACATAGAATGAAAATATATATGCTATATATGAACTACAAAATACAGCAGGTTAAAGTTTGTGTTAGATTGACTTAAGTCTGTTTTTAGGCACAGTCCATCCCTGCTATATGACAAATACTTAAAGACCTTAGTTTCCTTTAAGGATTAATTTGGTATTCGTACCAGGTAAGCCACAATAGTTTGAGTTATTTGGCCACACCAGAACATAATAATTACCTAGAACTAACGCCTAAAATACCTGCGTGTGTGTGTGTGTGTGTGTGAGGTGTGCGTCTCCACCTCACTGATGTGGAATGTGGAGGTAGAGCTGGAATTCCAGTGATGCGGTTGTTTTGTTTTCCCACAGTTGCTTTACCTCTGATCTATAGTTACAGTCACCAGCCCACGCTACAGAAAGGTGCTTAACAATACGAAATCATTACAAAACATCTAAATTTACACAGCCAAACACACTTCTTTATGACTCTTATAATCTCACACCCTCTTTCCTTCTTGAAGGTTTCTCTTGGGTTTCTATGGCGGAACATTTTGGTGGGCCTTCAGGATAAAATACAAATCTAAGACATACTGTCTCTCTCGAGAGTGTCTTGCACTGTTCTGCATTAAACTAGACCAGGAAGAAATTAGATTTATCTCTAATTCATGAAGGAGCAAGTGAGATGGATCACTGCGCTGGAGAGTCTCAGCTGTTCTCAATGAGAGTGGATGAAAATAGTGCTTTGCATAGCTAGAAAATAGATGTAATAAAAGACACTGGGACAGATAAAAATGTGTGATTGTGTGTCTGTGCATTGATTGGATAGAATAGAGGTTTATGGGGCTACAGTCAAAATTACTCAGACTACAGTGTCCCTTGAATACATACCACATGTGGTTCTCCTGTAGATATTGATTTCAGGCAACCCAGTTCTGGCGCTTACTTTGCGTTCATCACAGGGCTATGCTACATTCAGAATTGAACTGAGAATGCCTTTTGGTTTCGAGTTTGAAGTAAATAGATTCTATGCACACAGACTACGTCTTTCCACTAAAGGATCAGTGCTTTGTGAGCTTCAGGTATAGTATTCTCCCATAGCATAGTAGTAAACCCATTCTTTCATATTTTGACTGTGCATTTGTCCATTTGAATTCACGGAACAGTTAGACAGACAGACCTGCATTACATTTCTTTGAATTGCAATTCCTTAGATCCCATTTCCTGTCATTCTGTGGGATATGACATACACTAGGAATTAATGTTGCACTAGGTGTCTCACTATAGGAGTCTATTGAGAGATCAAACAGCAGAGCCTGTCCATGCTGAGTCAAGAGGGATTGATGACAACTTTCCTGCCATATAGCACTTTATAGTTATTACTGTCCTCTGTAGGGTTCTCTGGGGTTATGCTTTATCTTCTCTGAACCAGCTTTTGACCCTTTTAAGTATCAAGTTGAATAAAGAATTCTTAGTAGAAAGAAGTCATATATTTTTTTTAAAGTATAGCTATAAATGACCTGTACAGCATAAGTCAAAAGAGAAAGCCGTGAAACACTTATGTGTGTAGTTTTCACTCAATTGGTTATCATAACTGACTGGCCTAAACTGACTGAAAAAGTTTTTTTTCTCCACACACATTTCTCCTACTTCCATCACCTTCAGCTGTCAGTTGTCTAAAGCTCATGGCCCCTCACACAGAGCAGTATGGCTAGAGTCTAATGCTAAATTGAGCTTGAAAGACCAGCTCTCAACATAGGCTTTTTCAGCCCTAAGTGTGCTGAAATGCCTCGTCCAATTTAGCGTTTTCTTTTTTCCCCTCTTCCACTTTTCCCTCCAGTTTTCAGTCTCGTGACACCTCTTGACTCTCTTCTCTCTGTTTGTTGCTCAACACTGTCAATTACTGCGTTGAGAATAGCTTGGCTTCGTTTGAAGCTTCATTGATTAAGCTCCTCTCCTTAGACATTTTCTGAATCAAAGAGCTTCACAGATGCTAAGCCCAAAGATTGTATTTTAGTATTCAAGCACTGTCCTTTGCTACTTTCAGGTAATTCCTGAACACTTTGAGGTAGTATTTTAAGTGTCCAAATTATTCTTCTATAATGACACGATTAATGCGCAATAAAAATAATGTAAAAAAATAATGTACCATCTCAACATGTTTGTCAGAGGGATATGGGCTAATTAATGATGCTTCACTGTAGGTTTACACTTCGAATGGGAATGGCAGTAATTAAAAAAGATAATCAAGCATTTCAGCACTTTTATTCAGGACTAATTATTATTCACGGAATCGGGCACTGTTGACGCCCCCCCTGGGTGAGACCCACCCCACTCCTACACAGCTCTTACAGAACAAAGAGAAGAAAAGGAGAATAAGCAAAGAGGCATAGTGAGCGAGAAAAGCCAAATCAAATCTCATTACAGGCAAAAAAACAAAAAGCCCTTATAATTACAGTAATCTAGTAACGTCTAATGTCAGTCAGCAAAACGTTAAACCAGTTAATGGCTCGACACCATCAGAAGATGTTTAAACTGTTGGTCCAAATGGTTGGTCATGAGATTAGTATTAAGGTAGTATGAACACTAACAGGCAGATGTTAAGGATCCCAAAACCAAACTTGTAAGTTTTTCTGACCCACACCTTTGAATAGTAGTATATGCTAGTGTACTGCTAAATTTTACAGTGTGTCCACTTAATATACTTGCAAACAACTAGCAAGTTGCAAATAATGTTCATGGCTGTAACTAAAGCAAAAATGGCTATACAAAATGGACCAGCCCTTTAATATATTTAATCTCACCCAAATCTGAAAATACATCAACACAGAAAAGAAAACTGCTTATCAAATGATTTTATGCAGTCTTTAGCATCAGAATCTGAGGGAAGGGAAGGTAATTGAAGCTTCTGCTTGGCAGTTAACATTAGCACATAACCAACAGAATGCTATCAGATCAGGCTGATAGTAAGGGCAGCCGTAATTGCACTCCAGTGTCTGTCAGCTGCTTTCTCTCCTGCTAAATTGCTCAGTGTAGTCAGGAGTTCATTTAATGAAACTAGCTGCTCATTTAGAGCCTCTGTGTGTAATAGCCACTATATAAATGTATATAGTGAGCATTACTGCCAATGTTTACTGTTGCTAAACATTTATACTCATGCATCTAAGTGTCTGTGCATGTTTAAACTAGAAAACCCCTCTCTGTTTCTGTATATAAGGAGTAAGTATACTGATATGTCTATAACCATACATTTACTGACCATAAGTACTCCTGATGTTGAGGGGAAACCAGGCAGCCTGGGGATTTTTCTGTGCTCCAGTGCATTCTGACCACTGCACAGCTGTACGTCTGACACATTGGCTTACACTTGACTCCAGAGGATAATTCTCTTATGAATTATTAATGCACAAATACTATATGCTGTTTCTGCATAGCACCTCTGCAGGAGAAAACCTCTCCCTCTTTTTTTCTTTTTATGTAATATTTAAAAGCATGTGTTGTGGTCTAAACTAGAAGACTGACTGAAGAAGCCTCGCAGTGCACAGCTTATTTACACTCTCCGGGCAAGTATTTTGGTATAAAGGAAATACTACTGAATATATTTTCTGTGCATTTGTGATTTAATGTTCATAAATTGTAAAATTTTTGCTGTTGTGCACACACTTTAAAACTAGTCTCAAATCAGCAGTGCAGCGTACAAAGCAGTACAACGACAAGCAGTGCTGGCAGCCCGCCTGAGGGTGAGGCAGTAATGAGGAACTACTGGTATAAAATGGTAAGGGAATTCCAAAACACCCACACCCGCAAACGCCTGCTAAAACACCCCCCCCCCCGGGTGGAAA
>NW_015650702.1:100939-122368 GCF_001515625.1 Sinocyclocheilus rhinocerous | reverse complement strand
CCCCCCCCCCCGCAAACGCCCTGCAAAACCCCCCCCCCCCCCCGACATCTGCATTGTGTTTATATGGACTGTGTGGTGGTTAAAGGCTGAGTGGAAAAAACATCCATCGTTTGCGGGATATGTATGGACCCGGTGGTCAGGAGCTTGCCGAGAACAGACAAGCATACTTGTGGTCAGCTCTTACCCTGCCTCTGCACTCTCGTAGGTTTGGCTCAGCGCAAAAGAGCAGAAATTTTGCAGAGAAGCTGGGAAGGGTTAACATGGGAACAGTGTTTTCACCGCTTTCGCACATATGTAACTTCTGTCGAGGTGTTGTTATATCAATCCCTGTGACACTTTTGAGAAGGATCACCCTTAGGCTGATGAGAGAAGCAGGGGATGGGAAAGGAGGAAAAGAAAATAGGAGGAAGAGAGCTTCAGGATGTGTCAGCAGCAGTATAGTGTACCAGTGGTTTGGTAGAATGAAAAGAATGAGGGAGAGAACTTCATAACAGAGCAGAGAGGAAATTCTCTTACCGCAAAGAGTAGCATTACACAGGATATGGAAATGTACGTTTGTACTGCAGTTTGACCTACCACACACACACAGGGGCAAATTCAAAACAGTTGTGCCACTTTTGAATACAGTACTGCAGCACAAAACCCTGCATCTTATTTACTAACCATCTGCATTCCAGGTTAACCAAGTGATACTCGTTTTGAGATTTTTTTTTCAGCACAAAAACGGCTCATTTTGTATGTAAACTAGTTACTGTATATTTATAGATTGAGCTTTTTCCCCACATTGCACTAAACTTGCTGTTTCTTTAGTTAATCGGATGCTAAAACAACACACACAAATGCAAAGAGCGCTGCCAGAGGGTGCGATTATTTTGAAACAGTTGCCACGTTTGCATTCAGTACGGCAGTGCAAAACCTTGCGACTTGCTTACTAACCACCTACAATCCAGTTTAACCAAGTGTTAAGTTAGCGTTGCAATGAGTAATTAAAATATAAATACAAAAGAACATTTTCTTTTAAAAAAAATTTTATAATGCAAATATGCCTCATTATGTATGTATGGTAGTTTTATTATAGATTCCACTTTATTTACAAAACTATTTGTCTGCTGCAAATAGCATTGCATAAAATTTTATTTTATTCCAAAAGATACTTATGTACATTTCTACTGACCATGGCAGCAGCAGTTTATCAAATAGTGGGGAAGAGAACATGCATTGTGCATTGAATGTAATTATTTGCATTGTTTCTAAATTTAATCGGGTGCTAACACAACACACACAGCACATGCAAACGGCGCTATCAGCTGGTGCAATTTATTTGAAAATTGCATGCAGCACTACAGTGCAAACTTATTTACTAATCATTATGCAATCCAGTTTACCTAGATACTAAATGCTGCTGAAACGTTCTGTTTGCATTCTTTTTAGCACAAATATGGCTTTCAGTTTATACATTTTATCAGCTCATGCATTTCCTCAAACCCATGACCTTGGCGTTGCTAGCGCCATGCTTTACTGTTTGAGCTAAAGGAATGCATACAATTATGTCTGTCTTACTACAGATTGTGCATTATTTACTAAAACTCACTGTGTGTCTGGTTTGTACTAAACTGAATTTCATTTAAGAGGTATTTGTGTACATTTATGTTGATCATGGCACCGTTTATTTATCAAATGATGATCAAATAATGCGGAGAGCACTATAACAAAGCTATTTTAGACTTTTGGATTGTAGAGGTGAAGCGTGCTAATGAACAACACTACAGCAGATGCAATTCATTCTCAGTAAAATCCCCTCACAGAGTTCTGACTATATCAAGCTTTGCTTTTCTCCCAGTTGCCTTTCCTCTCACCTCTCCTCGTCTTCTCAGTTACAGTATATAGGGCGGCCAGCCTCTGTTGCTATGCCTTTATCCTAACCTACTTCTCCCAGCCCTGAAATAGCACCGGGGTTTGCTCAGGTCTATCATCTCTCTTTTGGGGATTGCAAAATGAGGTCTGTCCTATCACTCAATGATCCTCGTTTTCGTTCTCTCTCCCCAGACGACTAGACAGTCCTCTGGGTCTATGCTGTGACGTGTGTGTTTACAAAAATAAGAACAGGGTGTTGTATGCATTAATGCAGTATTCCCACCTTAATGAGCTTTTGAGTCTGGATTCTAAGAAAAAATGTTTGCCATTGTTTAAGCTTCTGACAGTTGAATAGGGAATGTTTGCGTTTTAGGATTTGACCGTACTGGAATTTCAGCCGGTGAACCACTTCCTGTTTAAGTGAATGGATGGTTTTTACATGCAGACGGTTTCTCACACACAAAATATATAGCTGATATAACATCAGTTCACCTTAAGAGTAGCTTAGTATATCAAAACTCAAACCTCTTGGCATTTCTTGGCATGGACAAGCTCATAGTCTTTAAGAAACACTCAACCCAAACAAGCACTTGAACTTACAGCCTGACTTCCTCTTATCAGGTCAGACAAATATGGGTCCAAACAATGTATGTCTAAGATAGCATCATGCCGTCTTGTGTAAATCAAATGCAGGAGGGCTGCTCCTTCAGCTTCCAGGATCCATTAAACAGCTTCACTCGAATGAACTCCCCTGAGATTTGAAATAGCACTAGACGCATTAACAGAACTGATTTGCTCATCCTGACCCTCTGAGCTTTTTCAAACATGCTATTGGTCAGTCCACTGGTCAATGTCCAATGGGTCTCCTGGGGACGGCACTATAGGGAAAGCGTTATATCAAAAAGCATAATTCAAATACACTGCAACTTATATTAGCATATCGCCATTTCACTGCACCAATCAGCTGATAAGATGGGCACCCACATGAACGGGTCAATGTTTCATTAGCATTTAGGATAATGAAACTAGTGTGCTAGAAAACAAAAGGCGCTCTTTCTCACACCATGGTCTGTTTGCATTGCAGCTTAACTGTGTGATTTGTAAGCAAATGTTTATTTGAATCTAAATTAGCGGGTTTGATTTACTTTATTACTAATCCATGATTTCATTAATATTGTATGGAATGAGCATTAGGCTTTTTGCACAAATTATTTGTTAAGCTAGGGTTAAATAACAAAAAATGACATCATAAAGTATCTTCATGTTTATATTAACTGTATATGTTTTCTCCCATGAAGGTTTTGTCAACCCCAATCCAAATATGCAAACATAAAACGTCTTCCATAAGTGCATTTATCTGTTATCAGGTAAAACAAGTTTATTTTAGATTATCAGATTCATTTATTTAGAAAACTGATTGTATCTCAGTCAACCTTATGTAGAGTTATGCTGTAATTTTACACTCTGTTCAATGGCTGTTGGTTCTTTTAGTCACTCAGTGTCGTGATGTGTTTTGTATGCAATAGATCAGTCACAACAGGAAGGGCAGCATTCTTTCACCTTCAGTATCTGTTGCGGTTTCTTCATTTTGGTAAAGCAACTCTAAAATAGGCTGCGTGTAAGTGCAAAGCAGGTGACTGTATCAGCCAAACCTGAAAGATCTTTTCCTTGTAAGAATCAGATCAAGTTTTTGCTAATCAAGATAACTGCATATTTCTTCATTATTGCAGAGTTCCTTTTTACCACCCTGATCAGGCTGACTTGACCAATCGCCAGCTGACATTTTCCTCCTCTGTGTGTGTGCCCGTGCCATGTTACTATGGCAACACCTCAGGGCTGGTGGCATCGAGGCAGACACTAGAAGGTCGATGATTCTGCTGTTGCCATTTGGGGCATTTGCATCACCTTGTGTGGCATTGCCCACATTGCCTACCGTTTTACAGTATGATGCAACATGTAGTCAGAGTGTCTGCACCTCAAATGCTTCATGACAGCTCTCTCTGAAAAGTTTCAAGGTGTTGCCATGTTTTCCTTAAACACTGTATCTTTATCAGAGAGCCAGAAGAGAAGATAGAGAGGGAATTTAGGGCAAATCACATTTGGACAGCATCGCCTGCCAAACACTGAACATAATTCACTAATATGATAGTTGCTCTCATGGTCTGGTGCTGTGCTGTGCACACACTGACCTACTAGTACCAGTCTCTTCCAGTTAAAAGTCCTTACTTTATCATGTTAAATAAGGACATACTAAATCAGATTGTTACATGGTTTGCATCAGTTTTGCCTGTGGGAGTTTTGGTGGGAAGCGCTTGGTGGTTGAGGTTGTGTCTTTGGCAGGCGTGAGGGTGGGCAGGTGCAGTCTCGGTTGAAGGAGGAGAAACGCAGCACCATCTGGCACAGGGACCCCCCTCCCAGTGGGAGGAGTGTGAGAGATGGAGGGATTGAGGGATGGGGGGCAACGGAGGAGTGTGACCAAGCTAATTAGTACACTGCCTCAGATTAGACTGATGGAAAAAGGGCGGGACCACCCGTTCCTGAGCATAGAGGAGGATTGTGGAAAGCCAACGCCTCGTATCTGTCCCATATCCAAATCAATATGTTTCGCTAGGAACTGAAATGAATGAAATCAAGTACTTCAAGCATATATATATATACACCTTGCTACGTGTACTGCGTTAGGCTAACCGAGACTTGTCATTTGCACTTATATATTGTTGCTCTTTTGTTAGTTTTGCCTGCTTTTATTGTCCTCATTTGTAAGTCGCTTTGGATAAAAGCGTCTGCTAAATGACTAAATAAATAAAATAAAAAACTGTGAGTGTTACATGATAGCAAAGGTGATCTAAATGTCTTTTAATCAGTTCATTAGTAATCATTTTTAGAAGATGTAGCCTGGTGCCTACATATCTTCTGTGTCATCTGACCATATCAAGTTGCTATATGGTTTGTTGTGTGTGTTTTGGCCGGGAGTCTAAAGAGCTCTTGATCAGGGCATTACTCCCGTTTTAATGTAATTGCAGCTTTCGTGTTGCTGCCTTTAAATCTTCAGTCTCTCATCTCCACATTCCTTCTTTCTGATCACTTTAAAGTGAGAAATTAAGCCTCTGGTGCTCTTTAACTGTCCAACTCTTCTCAGACATACGCTTTGATCTTCCATTTGTGCAAAGCACACAGCATTCAGACACTTCTAAATGCAGGAGAGGCTGTAAACAGAGTCTGTGACTGACAGCCAATGAAATTAGACAAGAGCAATAGAGATCCAACATGCTTGATGTTATCTCTGATGTTACATCTCTCTAAATCACTGAACAGTCCTGTACGAATAGAGGAAGAGAGAAAGACATCCGCTTCACAGGCTTCACGCACCCAGATCAAACACCTAATGCCGCCGAACCGTCTCTTAATTAACTTTTCAGTGCTGCCTGGCTAATTACGTCATGCTTTTTAATGTCTTGTACAAACACAGACATATAACACAGGAGTGGCTGTGAGAAATAAAAATAGCAATTTGTTTCTGTTGCTGCAGTGGCTTTAGTCATCTTCGAGTTTCGCCTCGATCAGTTCGCGGTTTCCCATCGCACCCGTTTTGACTTGTCACTGGCACGTTGTAGCAAAGACGTACTGAGAAGAGGCACTTTGGCAGGTGCAGGCTTGTCCGCACATAGTGACAAATGCAACATTCCTGTCACACGAGTCACGCCACCTGCTCGCATTCCAGTGCAGTCAGTGTCTTTCCTTACTGTCTGCAACTCAAGGTACATTCAAAGTGCGTTTCTTTCTCTTTTCTTTTTTATTCTGAGGACATACAAATGCCTTTGTTACGCTTCAGCACACTTTGTATTTTATATTTGAGCATATTTTGAGCGATTTTATTATTGTTTTATGGAAACATTGAAATATGTTCATGCTTTTCAATTCATTTTTTATATTTTAATTATATGAATTAATTACTTTTTAATGATTAATTAATGAATAATTTGTTTTTAAAATGTTTAAATATAACATACTTTTAAATATAATCTTTATCAAATCTCAAAATGAATATTCATTTTTGCATACTGCACATTGTAATGTACAGATTCCTAAATTTACTTGTTGCATTTAAAAAAAAAAAAAAGATTATAAAGTTATTTTATTTTTCATTTATTCAAAATTGTGAAGAAATTAACCAGGAAAAAAGAGCAACTTATCATTATGGCCAGAATTTTAATATCTGTTTTGGTGATAACATGCACCAGTAAATCGTGCGCAATAAGAACATTTATTAAGAAAGTCAATTAAAAACATGCTGACTTCAAACTCAAACAGACCAGTGTAGAAGTGTGTGTGTGTTCATCCATAGGATCCCACATAAGCCTGTAATTGTTCTGTTATTGAGGATCACAAGGAAGTGTAATGAGAAACACCTGTCAATATTTTTAATTCTTTAAAATGCTTAGCACAGAAGATGTCTGAAAGTTCATTCGCTAATCATTTCTTCGAAAAGAAACTCAAATAGTCTTAACTCTAATTGTTGCGCTTAAAGGCTAAAATTTACACCAGAGCACAAATTCTAATGTCTCTCTGTCTCTGTTTCCCAGGTGTCCTCCTTGACATACAGAAACACTTCGACGTTGGTGACAGCGGAGCAGGCTTGTTGCAAACAGGTAAGTCTCTCATAATCCCATAATTACGTGGTTTTGCAATCATGCAGTGTGCACACACAGACTTTCTGATTTATATCACTGACTTGAGGTGGAAGAGAATACTAAAATCCATTAAGCTCCCTGCAGCCGAAGTGACAGGGTTAACAAAGGAGGAAAAAACTGTGAATGAGGTGCTCCAGCTCCACCTCCCTCCTCCCCAAAGCCAGTGTAATTTACTGTGCTTGAAGCACTTGTTAGGGTTTAACAAAACAGAAGACTGCCACAGTTGTGTGGATTGGATGGAGACCCACCCTGCACTGTGATCTGTCCATTATTCAACAGTGCAAGGACATTACATACATTTTCCATATTTCTATTAAAGAAAAAGACCACGTAAAACTCCAGTGAGGTACATGGGAAGCTGTAAATGTTTTTCCTTTTCAGTCTGGTTGTTACAGGAAACTGTAATTGTGAGTCCACTCTCCGGTTCCTTTTAATGGGAGGAAAAGACTAGTTTATTCTGGAAAACACACAGAGCTCTTGTTAGCTTAGAGATGCTTGTGGTCTGTCGCTAAGGTTTATAACGGCTAAAATTAAAAAATGACTAATAATTGTTCCCTCATTATATGCAGATGACAGTGAAGTGTAACACATTATGACATCATTAAAGGTTATTTGTGGGGGGCTAGGAATCAGTGGATGTATACGGAGGGAGGTGAATGAGAGGGTTCAGTGTTCAAACGGCTGGTTTGCGCTGGGTCAGGTGGGGGTTTTGGAGGCCGTTGGGTTGGGCTTCCTGAACCGGGCTGGGTCCAAATCAAGTGGCTTTTGTGAAGGAGAGTCACTGTGTGGAGGTCCTATTGGAGCAGCCCTATGAACACTAGCACATACAAACTGTACTTGTGTATGCAAACAGAGACGCCGCCATACACGGAGGCAAGAATATATACAACAAGCACACATAGGCTCATTGAGCGGTTGCATAGACAGGGATGTCTGGGATTCAGATCCAGCTCAATGTTTATCTATTGCCCCCATTCATTTGGTTTGAAAATATTAGAATAACTGGCCCATGGAAACCTCGGCACATAAACCTTTCAGTATTTAAGAGTGGGATATTTTAATTCTGGGTGAAAAGGGTGAAGTAAATATAAAAATCTACACCTCCTAAAACAGGATAAATCTAATTGGAAAGAAACAATTTTGTGAGGTTCATGCTTAAGATGCTAATTTGCAAATAGGGTGGAGCAAATAAATATCATTTTATTTATATGTATATACTGTATATACTACCATTCAAAAGTTTGGATTTTTTGAAGTGAGACATCAAGCTTAATTCAGCTCAATTATATTATATAACTGACTGTAGAGATGAGTGAGATATACAAAGGAAAACGTTCATTCTGTCAGACCGTAAGAAAGAGTTCTTCTCTGTTTTTGCTTAGCTGACCAATTTAGACTGCAGAAATCGTACTGTCACTCACTGAAGAAAATGTGTTTTTGATTAGTCTGTAATTGGAAGCAAATAAACATTGCAATTCTGCTTGGCTCAGGTTAACCATAAAGTGAATGACTGCTTGGAAACTTTCTATAGGTTGATTCTCAGCAGGGAATTGGTGCTTTGACAGCATGGCAGCCAATTATTGGTCTATATGCTACATGAGGGATGGCACCTCTCATGCTGTGAAACTGTCATGATAGTCACTCTAAATAGGGGTTAAATTGGGACTTTTGAGGTGAGAAGCCTCAAAATCTGGCAAGATATGGCCCTACCAAAACAAACAAATAAATGTACAATAGGGCTTTTAGTTTTTTTTTCTTCTAAATCTGGACTGGAGCAGGGAAGAGATGGAATGGAGTGAAGAACAATTTTTTCCCAGCACATGGGTTGCCATCAAGACATTACTGGTAGAGATTTCTTATTCTCTTTTAGCAGGCTTTTTTGTTATAGACATAAAAATATGATAGTCTTTGCGCTAAAAAAATCGAGCTTTAACAAAATATCAAAGCAAACCACATCCTGAACCACATCCTATGCCACCTAGAAAAAATGTGAGCAGGGAAAAATCCCTTTGTTAAGCAGTGCATGGGGTCTGTGCTTACAGAGTGTAGAGAAAGTGTCTGCGGCAGGTTTAGTTTGGCCTCTGATCCCAGTCTGACCTCAGTCTTCACACAACACAACGAAATTTCAGATGCTCTGGCCATTGGCTGAGAACCTCAGTGTGAAAAGTTGGTTGAAGGGATGGCGTGCGATCAACTGGAGTGTGTCCTGAGGGATGGCACCTCTCATGCTGTGAAACTGTCATGATAGTCACTCTAAATAGGGGTTAAATTGGGACTTTTGAGGTGAGAAGCCTCAAAATCTGGCAAGATATGGCCCTACCAAAACAAACAAATAAATGTACAATAGGGCTTTTAGTTTTTTTTTCTTCTAAATCTGGACTGGAGCAGGGAAGAGATGGAATGGAGTGAAGAACAATTTTTTCCCAGCACATGGGTTGCCATCAAGACATTACTGGTAGAGATTTCTTATTCTCTTTTAGCAGGCTTTTTTGTTATAGACATAAAAATATGATAGTCTTTGCGCTAAAAAAATCGAGCTTTAACAAAATATCAAAGCAAACCACATCCTGAACCACATCCTATGCCACCTAGAAAAAATGTGAGCAGTGAAAAATCCCTTTGTTAAGCAGTGCATGGGGTCTGTGCTTACAGAGTGTAGAGAAAGTGTCTGCGGCAGGTTTAGTTTGGCCTCTGATCCCAGTCTGACCTCAGTCTTCACACAACGCAACGAAATTTCAGATGCTCTGGCCATTGGCTGAGAACCTCAGTGTGAAAAGTTGGTTGAAGGGATGGTGTGCGATCAACTGGAGTGTGTCCTATTGTGACGTACTCTGATTTGTGTGAGTGGCACACAAGTTTTTTTGTTTGTTTTTAGACACACATCTGTTAATTTGACAGAGCTAGCTTTTCCCAAATCTACAGACTGTGGCAGGATGTCTTAAAGTGCACATGGCACGGAGAGATGTTGAGATTAATGTCTTAAGGAATGTCTTGAGGAATAGCTGACTAAGGCAGTCTACCATAAAACAGGAGGTGAAATATAGTGACAGGTTGGGAGGAGGAAGCTTTTCATAATATAATTAAACTCATAGGCCTTTCTTTGCGAGTCGATCTGTCATGATAGTGTGTCATTGTCATAACAAAAGGAAGTAAACATACAGTAAATTAGTGAATGATGGGCTGTGGGAAAACTGGAGTATCTAGTACCACAGAGATGAGTTCATACCGCAACCTCAACACAGTGTGATTCAGGCCTAATGCATCATTGATTTAATGCGGTGAGTACCAAAACACTCATATTAACAAATCAAGGAGATGAAAGTATTCATATCATAGAAAAATATTTCACATATGTAAAATATTGGTTATATGATACATGTCTGGTTTGTGTCCTTCAAGTGATGCCCAGTGTCATATTTCCTGACAAATGCGTGTCTATACTCGATATTGACACACAGACTGCTCTCGTGTAACCTTATGAGGGCAATATTGACTTTATCTGGCTTTACACGATGTGCTTTTGCCTGTGGCTGTCATACCTGTCAATCACCTCCTTGTCCACAAAGACAAGGCTTCTAGATCTGATCCCACTCCCAATGCTCTCTCATGCTTTATTTCTTTTAACCAAACCTCTATCAGACTAAGAGATATTAATTTCAGATTAGTGGGAAAGAGCAATTATTGTTGACACGGAAGAAGAATTGACTGTTTGCTAGCCACAACACCTTCAGGCAGTTCTGGACGTCTGCGAGATAGAAAATGGAAATAATGAAGATGGAATGAGGAAAGAAGAGAGGGTTAACTCGGATGTTATTACTGTCCCGAGGGCCTCCTCCTTGCTCTTTTGTTTAGTAGGTGACATCGGCATTTTAAGGATGGGTGTGGGGAATCTGGATGGCCTCTCTGCGAATATTTGCTGAAGATGGATAGATGAGGATGAACTTTAGACAGCCGAATGCTAAAATTTCCTGTGGTCTAAGCATCAGTTTACTAGGTGGTCTTGAGTCATATGCAACCTAAAACCGAGACTGATTTTTAATCCTAAAAAGGTTTGTGATTGTTTTGACAGAAATAATTAGTAACTAAATATTTTTTTTGATTTACACATCAAAAAAATGTGTAAATGTGTAAAAAATGTGTGTGTGTGTGTGTGTGTGTGAAGATACCTTGTGTGAGCAAAGTCAGTAGGTTTTAGTCCAATGCGATCACATTAACTAGCATTTTAGGCAAAAAGAAAATCTTTGAGCATTAAGCAATTATTATTTGAAATTTAGTGGAAATGATCAAAATGAATAATTAAATCAGCTTATGTTTGGGGTTGGTACCTGTAAGGTTGGACTGTTTCTGCTGTCTGGCGCTTTGCGGAGAAGGGTGCAGAGGAGATGGGGGCGTCGCACTGGGCGGCAGAGGGGGAGCAGGAGACGATGGGGTGGAGGAGGTGGTGGAGGATGCAAATGTGCTGTTTATAAAAAATTAAATACTATAGATAATTGTCAGGTTTGCTGTGCTTGTTTGTAGGGTGCACAATATTTTGTGATTACATATCAATATAACTGTAAAATACTACTACTACTATTACTAATACTAATTAAATAAATGATGTAAGGAATAATTGACGACGGGCCCTTGAATTATTAGAAAAATAATGCACACCCGAGGTGGTGATGCTATTGTGAGTAGGATTATTTCTATGGAGGCTCATCCAACGCCTTCTCTAAACAGTGCTGTTATTACCTCGCTAGTGAGAAATGTCATGTGTAGCCTTTAAGTTGCTACACTATATAGGCTAACTGATAAAATCGTCAGGGCAGCGCTGACAACACCTTTTTGTGCAAACTGCGTGACCATAGTGTGCATGTGCGAGAACGTGTGATTGCAGTAATTCCTGTGTGCTGTATAGGTACTGTATGCTAATTTCCGTTATTACAGTTAACTATGCGAAGTGATATGGAACTGTAATGCGGTCAAGAGAACTGCCTGGAACTACGTTCGCCGTGAGTTTCCCTGAAAATAATTGCACACCTCAGAACGTTCGTCAGCCAATCATATTCAAGCATTCAACGGCCCCGTAGTATAATATAAAATAAATTATAAAATATTAAAACAAGAAATATTACTAAAAATATTTTTATAGTAAAAATGAAAAATTACAATACCAAAATGTATTAATTTTCAGACATTAAACTGTCTAGCGTTTATCTTGGCAGAAAACCACAGGGAGCCTTTAAAGCTTCACTTTTAGTTGACAGCAGCAGGTTTATGATTTATCATAGCAAATTTGGGAAGATGGTTGGCGCATGTTGTGCACTAAGACATATCATGATTTTGGCTTTTTAAAAATTGTTTTTATTATGCATCCTTAGTTCAGAGTAGTTGTTAATGTGTTGTCTACAGACCAAAGTCAAAAAAGCCCACCCCAAATATCAAAGATATGAGTTTTTTCTGTCTGTTCTATTAGAAACGTAATAGCAAACATTTGAAGCTGGTCCATGATTTGAGGTATTATGGTATTTATGTCCATAGCACAAAAGGTGAGGGTTACCTAACTTTAATACTGAAGGTTATAGGTTTTGATCATGAGCTATAGTGACTAATAATCATTTTTATAAGGACGAAAATATGATACGGTATGTTTCACTTTTCTGACGACACCGTAGAGACTCTAATTAGACTGTATTGCTCTAAAGGTCAAGAGGTCAGTGCCCTCTGGTCAAAGATGGCAGCTCTTGTCTGCATGTGAGGTGTGTGTCTGCCGCGGCCTCCTATCCCATCTGTCAAGGCAGGAGCGGACGCTGCTTTTGAATTCTGACACGACTCCGCTGAGTCAATGTCTTCGTCTAGCCGCTCCGTCTAGGGCATGTGTTGTATATAGCTGCAGTCAGTCTGTGGCCAGTGAATGACTGCAGCCCAGGTGCTCGACTACATCCACCCAGACAAAGAATGCGCTATATTGAGAAGAAATTTCTGTGTGGATCGTGACTGTCAGGATATTGGCTTACATAGCCATGAGCCATTAAAAGACATTATTTAAAAAATTGAGATGTCAACCACAGACACACAGGCCTCCTGTAGTACAGCACTTCCACTGTATGTTGACACAGCCACAATTGTCCCCTTCTCAGCTTTCGTTTTAATGGCGGATCTTACAGTTTCTGATTTCTTTGGCCTGGACAGCGAGGAGCTACTGTATCTGTGTATTATCAGCTGTTCACACTCAGACCACAGCTGTACTATGATATCCCTGCTTTCTTCTCCTCTCGGTATCATTAGGTTTCTCACAAGACATTGCTCTGTAGCTGTTTTTGCTGCACTGTCAATTTGACAGGCGTCTAAAAAATTAATAAATGGATTCCACAGCAGGAAACAGACAGCGGGAGATGTGCTCGAAGGAGACGGACATAGACTAAGCGAGAGAGATGGAAATGAAAGAGGGAAAGTGCAGCACCTGCTCATCATTCCCACAGTCAATGGCACAGAGATGTAATGATCCACAGCCGTGTCAATGCGAAAACGGAGGGAAAAAATAAAAACCAATTTCTCTCTCCATCAGCCTGGCTCTGACACTGGGTAATGAGCAATCAATACAGCAAATCCACATCTCTGCACATGCTATGAATAGATATGTAGGTCTTTCAGCTTGAATCTGCTTTAGATCAGCCTGATGGGTGAATCTCACAAAGAAATGTCAGGGTCATATTTCAGCACAATTTTAAATAAATAAATAGCAGAATTAAGCAAAATTTTCTCCAAATTTCATATACATATGAGATATATATTGTATGTAATTTATATAATGTGTGTGCATAATTTTTAGGCCATGTCTCAACGGGGATGGGGGCGGGAGCTTCATTGATCCCCCTTAAATCCCATGCTCGCAGAGCTTCGTGCCAATCAAAACCCTGCAGCCAATCACAGCAAGCATTAACCCCAAAGCCAGGGAATGGCCCGCCTCAAATGAAATTCACAAAGGCATCCTATCTTTCATTTAAAGAGTCTGCTTGGACAGTTTTCCTCCAAAAATAGAATACAGGAACAGAGAGAGCAAATAAACAGACAAAAAACATCAGACCCAATCTGTACTGAAGCTCTCTCAGTGGTCAACACAACAAAGCATTTTTGACAATGACCCATAATAATCCCTCGGACATTAGAGTTAGATTAGGCTTGGCACAAACCCTGAGTATTTTCTTGTATGACGAAGACATGCACAAATCAATACAAGGCGAGGGTCTATTCTTCTCTGTCCCCTGTGGACTCAACCACCCATCCACACACAATAACATCTCTCAAGGTCAAACCGTTTATTACAGTACATTCAGGGAGAGAGAACATGGGTGTGATCCTTTGATATATTATGTTTGTATGTGAGGGTTTGTGTGCATCTGCACTTACCAACGTGAGTAAATTTGTCACATTGGTTTAAACAGCATTGGCAAGGACCTCAGCATAGACACACACATTTACACACACTGTCATTTGAATGCTGGCCTATCATTAGATGTACAGCTCTGGGCTGGAGAGGAAAACTCCACACCCACTTTAAAAAAGCCCATATCCCACGCTTCTCACACACCAGCTCCCAGCTATAACATGGAGTCTAACCAGCCGTAAGCAAGGAAATTACAGGATATTATCTTTTCTCGACTCAATTCTGGTTTCTAACCAAGGACGGTACTGTAAAAATACAGTTAAAGCTCCATTTCCCATGTACGGTTGACTTATTTTACCTTTATTGTCCATAGTGAAGGAATCAGTGTCAGAACATATTTTCTGTGCTCTATTGGGAAATAACTGACTGAGAGCAGTGATGCACCCAGTTTAACAACTTTTTCTTACTGGGTGACAGTGTAGTGTGACAAGACGCTACATGATTTTAAAAAATATCACATTATATTGTGCATGAAACTTTAGAGTTGAGTGAAGTGAGCGAGTAAATCACGAATTCTGAACTATTCTGTCTTTCAAGTAGTCTTGGGAAATGTGATTAATTATAGTTTGAACAGTATATTCATTCATTCATTCATTCATTCACTGAAAAAAAAAACTGTCCAAAGAAACAATATACTGCTTCACGCGATTCACTTTTGGAAATCACTTTGTTTGAACAGTTCACTCAAAAGAACCTATCCAAAGAAAACAATTAGTTTTTTCACGCAATTCATTTTAGTAAATCACTTTGTTTGGACAGTTCATTCAAAAGAACCTATCCAAAGAAAACAATTCACCGTTTCACACGATTAATTTGAGTAAATCAGTTAGTTTGGACAGTTAATTCATTCAATAAAAAAAAACAGTTCATTCAAAAGAATCTGTCCGAAGAAACGATTCACTGCTTCATTTCAAGTCCATGCATGGCATTTTATATCCTTCTATAGTGAAATAGGTAAATATTTCTGTTCGTCATTATGTTTGTTGCATAAATTTGTGCTTATAGTTCTAATTGATGCTTTTAGTGACAATTGCGGGGAAAAAAATGAATGAGTCATATTGGTGAAATGAATCAAAAGATTCTAGTTAATCAGAAATAGAAAATAAATCTGTTCAAAATTAAACTCTCTTGTATTTTGGGAAGCTAGCTTCAAAAGAGCTTTCCCAACACACCAAACTGATGAAAATTCTGAACATTAATCTTAATCTGGATTCGATTTATAACCTCCAGTGGACATTTACAACATCTAGGCTGTGGCATTGTTATTCTGTGTGTGGAAGGTTGTAAAAGTGCAACTGTGTTTCTTCAAAGAAGTGTGTTTCTGTGCATAATGTGTGCCTACGCACCATGTAAATGTCCCACACTCTCTGTGCTAACACTATTCACCTGGAAAGTGTTGAGTTGATCTTCCCTTTTATCAGTGGCGCTCCTCTCCTCCCTCTTAGATCTGTTGAAAGGCACGCGTGCAGCTGAGAGCTAATAGTGAGTAGTGAAAAGCGTAATAACCTAACACCATTTACCACAACTTCCACATGCGGGCCACAAAATCGCAAGGCTTCACCCCAGAACCTTGGCAGCGCTGATCGTGGTGTATCAAAAAAAAAAAAGTCTCAATTCTGGTTTCTAACCAAGGACGGTACTGTAAAAATACAGTTAAAGCTCCATTTCCCATGTACGGTTGACTTATTTTACCTTTATTGTCCATAGTGAAGGAATCAGTGTCAGAACATATTTTCTGTGCTCTATTGGGAAATAACTGACTGAGAGCAGTGATGCACCCAGTTTAACAACTTTTTCTTACTGGGTGACAGTGTAGTGTGACAAGACGCTACATGATTTTAAAAAATATCACATTATATTGTGCATGAAACTTTAGAGTTGAGTGAAGTGAGCGAGTAAATCACGAATTCTGAACTATTCTGTCTTTCAAGTAGTCTTGGGAAATGTGATTAATTATAGTTTGAACAGTATATTCATTCATTCATTCATTCATTCACTGAAAAAAAAAACTGTCCAAAGAAACAATATACTGCTTCACGCGATTCACTTTTGGAAATCACTTTGTTTGAACAGTTCACTCAAAAGAACCTATCCAAAGAAAACAATTCACCGTTTCACACGATTAATTTGAGTAAATCAGTTAGTTTGGACAGTTAATTCATTCAATAAAAAAAAACAGTTCATTCAAAAGAATCTGTCCGAAGAAACGATTCACTGCTTCATTTCAAGTCCATGCATGGCATTTTAAATCCTTCTATAGTGAAATAGGTAAATATTTCTGTTCGTCATTATGTTTGTTGCATAAATTTGTGCTTATAGTTCTAATTGATGCTTTTAGTGACAATTGCGGGGAAAAAAATGAATGAGTCATATTGGTGAAATGAATCAAAAGATTCTAGTTAATCAGAAATAGAAAATAAATCTGTTCAAAATTAAACTCTCTTGTATTTTGGGAAGCTAGCTTCAAAAGAGCTTTCCCAACACACCAAACTGATGAAAATTCTGAACATTAATCTTAATCTGGATTCGATTTATAACCTCCAGTGGACATTTACAACATCTAGGCTGTGGCATTGTTATTCTGTGTGTGGAAGGTTGTAAAAGTGCAACTGTGTTTCTTCAAAGAAGTGTGTTTCTGTGCATAATGTGTGCCTACGCACCATGTAAATGTCCCACACTCTCTGTGCTAACACTATTCACCTGGAAAGTGTTGAGTTGATCTTCCCTTTTATCAGTGGCGCTCCTCTCCTCCCTCTTAGATCTGTTGAAAGGCACGCGTGCAGCTGAGAGCTAATAGTGAGTAGTGAAAAGCGTAATAACCTAACACCATTTACCACAACTTCCACATGCGGGCCACACAATCGCAAGGCTTCACCCCAAACCCTTGGCAGCGCTGATCGTGGTGTATCAAAAAAAAAAAAGTCACTGCTACATTCTGGTATGCTACAAACAATGTGGCCTATTTCAGTGAAGCTTTACCCAACAACTTACACATAATAGGCCAAGAAACGTGCTCTCGCACACATAAATCAAACACACCCACACCGGTAAGCCAAGACTACTGAAGCCTGAATTAGTTTCTTTGAAATGGTTTGCAATGAAGTAAACGAGAGGAATGCTGGTGATGTTCACCGGGTAGGCAGCCCTGTGTGTTTGTGTTGTGGTGAAAGCATCAGCTAAGCCCTTCATTGAGGGGGAATTCTGACAGAGGTATGCATGAGCATGAAGGTTAGGTGAGAAAAATCCAAAGGTGGAGTCTCTGGGTAGACGCACAGATACATCCGTCATAGGCATGACAGCAGCTTCGGTCTGGATGCCAAATGTCAATGCAAAATATCTGACAAACACTACAGGAATGGCCTGTGAGCAGTTCACAATAAGTGTTTCCAAACTATTCACGACATCTGAAGTATCAACATATATGCACAAAAAAAAAAAAAGATTGCGTTAAAAGGAATTAATTAGCATTTCCATCAGATATATCGGTAGACAATCTAATACGCTAAACTTTTTCTCGCAAAACCATCCTTGGATGCAAACTTGCATATTATTAACATTTCCTGAAAAACCTTCATTGAGGTTTAAAGGTGAAGCATCAGGTTTTACTTTATAATGTTGCATAATTTTACGTGGGGAAATTGTAATGTGAACCGAGAAGAGAGCATATAACACCTCCCTGACAGATTTACAGTAAAGAGGAGAATCCAGGCTGAAAACTGGAATATTTTTCATACTTTCAGTAGCGGTATGCAACAGGTGTATGTGTTATATGAATATGTTTTTGGGTGTCAAGCTTAGTCACTGTGTTATTAAAATGGAGCTGTCAGTTGCAATAACACTTTTCACAACAGATATTGTTCCGAAGCAGATTTAGAAAGATTAGTGCTTTGCATAGTTTTATGATACATCATCATTCAGAGCCTTTTGTCTCTGGGATTGCTAGGTTTTGCTTTACAAATACATTTAGTATACATTCTCATTGTTATTATGGAGACCGGAAAACCTTTACTATAAGAGTTTCGCTCCATTAACATCATCTTCGTCATCTGTATCCTATACTGGACCTATGCAATTATAACTCTTAATTGGTATACTTTTAGCTTTTTACCTGGTAATATTTTTGCTACTTACTATTTTGCCTTTTTTGTATCTAAAAATGAGCTGGGACAGGTCAGCCTCATTTACCAGCACTAATCCACAAACTCTTCCTGCTCTCCATCCCACACAGACCCACATTTTTGTTTCTAACCACTTTCACATAAGAAGTGCAGTTAATATGGGTGTACAGAAACAAAACAGCACCCTCCAATTCAAAATTATACTGCATGCTGTAAACCACATGAAAGTGCTTTGTGTTATTTTTCATTCAGTGCTCAATGTTATTCCCATTTTTAATTCTGAAAACTTCCAGCTGTCTTATAAAACACGTTGCATGTTCCTTTAAAAAAAAAAAACTGTAGCTTTGCGAATGCCACAATAAAGTGAAAGGGAAAAAAAAATCGGAATGCTAACCGAATCAAAAATTGTCACCACTTCAGCCTTATCGTGATATAACTGCCTCTGCTGTTTGACATAAGTCCATTTAGCCATGTTTTAAGGACATCTCTATTAAAGTTTGCTTCGCTCAAGCACATTTCTAATGGGGGATGGAAAAAATCTTTATGGAAGATTCTTTCTCTGTGTATGAGGAAGTGGAGAGATGGATTGTGGGTGGCTAATTCGTGGACAGGCTGCCCCTGAGCTAATGGCTAAGCATTTGTCATCAGGCTTTTTGAACAGTTTTGAACAGAACAGCCGCTAATAGTCACTTGAAAGCTCTCCATCATCGCAGCTGTGACGCATCCGTTTTCCTTGCTGCTAGCACTAAACATTGACAGAAGTGTATGAGAAGTGATAGTGGATGGTATTTTTGCATGCATCTTTCCAGTGGCTAAACAGTTATGTAAGTTGCAGGATTAGGAGTATCAGCTGTTAGTTATGACATCAGAGCATTTTCTGTGTTAAAGACAGACTTATTTTCTACTTTAGAACAGCTACTAATATAAACTATGCTTTTCTCCCTGATGTGATGTCTTGCATTTCAGTTTTAGGACCATTTATATTGTTATAGGTGACTTCTGTTTACTGTGTTATTATATTCTTCATGAAAAGCTGAGCTTTGAATCTCTTTGTTCAGCTTCCACTATACTTTCATCTGTTTGCATTGGCTTGATTCATTGCGCTGTCTTTTTACTCTCAAACAACTCAACATCCTCTCATATTCTATTGAGGCCTCTATAGATTGTGAACACACAATGAGAAAAGACACATGCAGGTATTCAACCATCCACATACACAAATATACACAGACGGCTTCCTGTTTAATGTCACTTCCTCAGCATCTGTCTCTCTGCACCTGCAAAGTCCACAGACTGTCATTTGTCTGAGCACGCTGAAGAATGAATGGTTCGGACATGCATAATTCACTGTATCCGATTGTTCTGCGGTTTCAGGCGTATTACAGCAAACAGTTTAAAGTTTATAGTACAGTACTAGCCTAATATTTTCTATGAAATTTGTAAAATTACAACCAAAAATGCTCAAAGGGGACGGACAGTAAAGACGTTTATAATGTAACAGAATATTACTATTTAAAATAAATGTTGCTTTTTAACTTTCTATTTATCAATGAATCCTAAAAAAAAAAAAGTTCCCACAAAAATATTAAACAGCTCAACTGTTTTCAAGATTTATAAGAAGAAATGCTTCCTGAGCAGCAAATCAGCATATTAGAAAGATTTCTGAAGGACCATGCGACACTGAAGACTGGAGTAATGATGCTGAAAATTTAGCTTTGCCATCACAGGAATAAATGACATTTTTTACAACAGTTATTTAAAATTGTATTCATATTTCAAAATATTTAAGTTTTTCTGTATTTTTAATCAAATAAATGCAGACTTGGTGGACATTAGAAACTTCTTGCAAAAACATTTACATACCAAACTCATGCCAAACACATTTCATGACAGGGTTAATGAACGTCAACAGCCAACAATAAAACCTGTACCCAAACTGCATTTCCTGGAATAAGTGTGACATACTGAAAATTGCTGACTAACAGTGGCCAGCCCTTATTTGTTAGAAATGCAGTACCTGCATACCTTCATGCACCTGACTCAGTCACTGTCCAGTGAAAATTATGTTCAGGTATGTTCAGCTAAAACAAAAACGAAACTCTACTTCAGTGGAGAGAGAATTCACACTCCTGGTCTACACTCTCTTAGATAATGTTTGACTTCCTTACTTACCAACGCACAGGCTCTTAACCATCTTAACCATTTTCAGCTCACATATTTTAAATTGATATTCCCATGATCATTACCTGGCATCGTTTAACACGAGCAATTCCGTCGAATCAAAAAAGAATGTCACCAACGTTTCCTGGCAGGTAAAAGATCCTCTTTACAGATCAAAGCACAACATATTGCACTTGTTATCATAGCACAAATATGCCATTAATTTAGTCTGAAAACTGAATGGGAAAGTAAAGAAATATCTCCAAATGCTTTATTGTGCCATTTATAATGAATAATTAATAAAAAAATTAATAAAAAAAAAACAAGCAAGCATCACTATAAACACCTCAAACACTGCAGTATTACATAACAGCTGGACACTGTTCTCACTGTGTTTATATTGTTTGAACATCACATTTAAAGGTCAAGGTCTGTCTATTAGATTACCCTAAATGCCTGGCTATAAGATTATGAGATCAAGAAGTTATGAAAACATTTGCAAAGCTAGAGAGAGCCGATAAGAGAAGTATGATGATTTAGTATGATGAACACACTCCACTGGCTCAGCGGAGAGATTCCTAACAGAAGAACAGAAGGAGGACAAAGAGAGTGTGCCCTCCATCAAGGTCAGATCATGGACTTGACTGTCAACTAAAGAGAGTTTAATAACTTGCACACGAAAGCAAACAGGCCTACATTCACACAAAGACACACTGATATAACAATACTCTCTCTCTCTCTCAGACTACCTGCAATAAACAGAAAAAATATATATTTTTACACTCTTAAAAATAAAGGTTCTTTATTGGCATTGATGGTTCCATGAAGAACCTTGAACATCCATGGAACCTTTCAAATGCAGAAAACGTTCTTTAGTCGAAAAAGGTTCTTTAGATTTTTAAAATGTTCTTCAAAACGGTTCATTTAAGAACTGTTCACTGGTTCTTCAAATGGTTCCTCTATAGCATCACTGTAAAAACAACCTTTTGGAGGCTTTAGTTTATTTTAAAGAGTGTGTTTTATAAAGTGCTCATAAGAAATTTCAGTCCTGTCCATATCACAATCTCTTCTGCAACCTAACATTCACAAGTTAGTTCAGTTTTGCAGCAAATGATAAAGATCCTCTTGCCTTGTCTCTATAGGTGCAGTTTCACATTATACAATCTTCATGTAATGA
>NW_015650702.1:73150-100444 GCF_001515625.1 Sinocyclocheilus rhinocerous | reverse complement strand
TGAATCTCTTTGTTCAGCTTCCACTATACTTTCATCTGTTTGCATTGGCTTGATTCATTGCGCTGTCTTTTTACTCTCAAACAACTCAACATCCTCTCATATTCTATTGAGGCCTCTATAGATTGTGAACACACAATGAGAAAAGACACATGCAGGTATTCAACCATCCACATACACAAATATACACAGACGGCTTCCTGTTTAATGTCACTTCCTCAGCATCTGTCTCTCTGCACCTGCAAAGTCCACAGACTGTCATTTGTCTGAGCACGCTGAAGAATGAATGGTTCGGACATGCATAATTCACTGTATCCGATTGTTCTGCGGTTTCAGGCGTATTACAGCAAACAGTTTAAAGTTTATAGTACAGTACTAGCCTAATATT
The DNA here is from genome assembly GCF_001515625.1 of Sinocyclocheilus rhinocerous. Lineage (NCBI taxonomy): Eukaryota > Metazoa > Chordata > Actinopteri > Cypriniformes > Cyprinidae > Sinocyclocheilus > Sinocyclocheilus rhinocerous. The sequence continues at coordinate 100,059 of NW_015650702.1, read as the reverse complement.
TTCTATGAAATTTGTAAAATTACAACCAAAAATGCTCAAAGGGGACGGACAGTAAAGACGTTTATAATGTAACAGAATATTACTATTTAAAATAAATGTTGCTTTTTAACTTTCTATTTATCAATGAATCCTAAAAAAAAAAAAGTTCCCACAAAAATATTAAACAGCTCAACTGTTTTCAAGATTTATAAGAAGAAATGCTTCCTGAGCAGCAAATCAGCATATTAGAAAGATTTCTGAAGGACCATGCGACACTGAAGACTGGAGTAATGATGCTGAAAATTTAGCTTTGCCATCACAGGAATAAATGACATTTTTTACAACAGTTATTTAAAATTGTATTCATATTTCAAAATATTTAAGTTTTTCTGTATTTTTAATCAAATAAATGCAGACTTGGTGGACATTAGAAACTTCTTGCAAAAACATTTACATACCAAACTCATGCCAAACACATTTCATGACAGGGTTAATGAACGTCAACAGCCAACAATAAAACCTGTACCCAAACTGCATTTCCTGGAATAAGTGTGACATACTGAAAATTGCTGACTAACAGTGGCCAGCCCTTATTTGTTAGAAATGCAGTACCTGCATACCTTCATGCACCTGACTCAGTCACTGTCCAGTGAAAATTATGTTCAGGTATGTTCAGCTAAAACAAAAACGAAACTCTACTTCAGTGGAGAGAGAATTCACACTCCTGGTCTACACTCTCTTAGATAATGTTTGACTTCCTTACTTACCAACGCACAGGCTCTTAACCATCTTAACCATTTTCAGCTCACATATTTTAAATTGATATTCCCATGATCATTACCTGGCATCGTTTAACACGAGCAATTCCGTCGAATCAAAAAAGAATGTCACCAACGTTTCCTGGCAGGTAAAAGATCCTCTTTACAGATCAAAGCACAACATATTGCACTTGTTATCATAGCACAAATATGCCATTAATTTAGTCTGAAAACTGAATGGGAAAGTAAAGAAATATCTCCAAATGCTTTATTGTGCCATTTATAATGAATAATTAATAAAAAAATTAATAAAAAAAAAACAAGCAAGCATCACTATAAACACCTCAAACACTGCAGTATTACATAACAGCTGGACACTGTTCTCACTGTGTTTATATTGTTTGAACATCACATTTAAAGGTCAAGGTCTGTCTATTAGATTACCCTAAATGCCTGGCTATAAGATTATGAGATCAAGAAGTTATGAAAACATTTGCAAAGCTAGAGAGAGCCGATAAGAGAAGTATGATGATTTAGTATGATGAACACACTCCACTGGCTCAGCGGAGAGATTCCTAACAGAAGAACAGAAGGAGGACAAAGAGAGTGTGCCCTCCATCAAGGTCAGATCATGGACTTGACTGTCAACTAAAGAGAGTTTAATAACTTGCACACGAAAGCAAACAGGCCTACATTCACACAAAGACACACTGATATAACAATACTCTCTCTCTCTCTCAGACTACCTGCAATAAACAGAAAAAATATATATTTTTACACTCTTAAAAATAAAGGTTCTTTATTGGCATTGATGGTTCCATGAAGAACCTTGAACATCCATGGAACCTTTCAAATGCAGAAAACGTTCTTTAGTCGAAAAAGGTTCTTTAGATTTTTAAAATGTTCTTCAAAACGGTTCATTTAAGAACTGTTCACTGGTTCTTCAAATGGTTCCTCTATAGCATCACTGTAAAAACAACCTTTTGGAGGCTTTAGTTTATTTTAAAGAGTGTGTTTTATAAAGTGCTCATAAGAAATTTCAGTCCTGTCCATATCACAATCTCTTCTGCAACCTAACATTCACAAGTTAGTTCAGTTTTGCAGCAAATGATAAAGATCCTCTTGCCTTGTCTCTATAGGTGCAGTTTCACATTATACAATCTTCATGTAATGACGCATTCATGAAGCAAATGCATTTTTTCCCTGAACTAAGCCTTTTTAATCCGGGGTGTCCCTGACACTTTCTGGCTAATTATGATGTCTTCACTGAGCTCAGCCTTCCCTTTATTAACCTGTTGTATAACACTTTCCATCTCAATGCCAGCAATTTGCATGCGAAAGGTTTTATAACACTTTCTAAACAAACTAGTGGCCCTGACGGCTTTGCTTTCAGAAAGTCAAAACTCTTTCTGTGCATTCAGCAGTGGAGTGGACGTTGTGTTGCTTTCACCCTGAAGTGCTGTGTTTCTGTGCGTGTCCTCTCGGCCGATTCTGCTTAGACTAGCTAGTCACGATTTTTCACACCCACTCACACACTGTCCGAATGTCATCCAAAAGAAATGATTAGAGAACAGAAGTCGTTATTGTCACACAGGTGAAGGCTTCATGGCCGAGCGTGTTTCTCCTTGACGGCGGGACAATGCTGGTTAAAGCAATGATAATTCTTGTAGACAGTCACAAACTGCACAGTGCAGTACAGGTATAGTCTTCTGTTGTCATAGTAACATTCTCTAATAAAGCTTTGGTCTTTGATCAAAGCAAGCATTAGTACCCTTCGATTCAGCCTACACAGACACTCAAACGCACGATTCATTGAATAAGATTTAATCTGATCTGTTAAATTAAAATGGCCGTTGATTGATATCGATTTGTCTTGATTCTAGGTGTCTCATTATTTTCTGAGGCTACTCCTACACTTATTACATCACTCACTCCTACTGCGATTGAAGGCTGAGTCACGAAGTAGAGGCATTTTTGAACACTGCCAATGAAAGATATCCAAGCAATTAAATGCAGTGTGATGTCATTAGTTTAGTCATCCACAGCTATAGCCCACCACACATGACCCACTTCTGCCTGTTAAATCACACTCGCCCACACTGGCTCAAATTGGCGCCATTGGCTGTATGGGGAAGGCCGAGTAGGAGCTCAGGAGTCAGGATGCTTCATTCATTTTGACAGATCCCAAATATGTGTTGTCTAGAAGTGTAAAATCGCCTAATGAGCCTATTAAAGGGGTCATAGGATGCTACATGCACTTTTACAAGTTGTCAGTGGATTACCTTTGTTTCTGAAGGGAAATGCGCCCCCGATCTACATAAATACGTCTATGTTCGCGCGAATCATTCATGATCCAGCCTCATCTACAGAAGAAGTGAGTATAATGTTTTGTAATGAATCTTTGCAAATCGCCTTTCCTAATAATGTCCTAATTAGCAAATTTCACGATGAATGAGTACTATAGTAAACAGTCTCTCTGAGAGCAGCTCGGAAGAGAGGGGCGGGGGCAGCAGAGCTCATTAACATTTAAAGGAAAATGCTACAAAAAAGGCTTGATCTGAAAAGAGCTGTTTTTGACAGGGTAAAAAAGGTGTTTTTTACACTACCATTGAGAAATTTTAACCAAACTATGTTACAGACTTTTCATTACGACCCTAAAGAATCATATCAACTTGTGGAAAATGGGCATCCTATGACCCCTTTAAAGCAACTTTTGAAGAGCTTGACATAACATGTCAGCAGCGTAATGTTTCTACCCCGACTGATGTTTTTCTGTGATGTGATTTAAAGCGGGTAATTACAGCATGTAATTTGCATAGGGCTGTAATTTGCATCAACAGAAGCAGGTTGGGTTTCTTCTGTTTACAGCGATTCACAGGTAGCGGATGCGAACTGGCATCTCTGCTATTTCATTACGGAGTTCTGTTGTCAAGCATCAACCGCAAATTCGAAACTGAGATGTTTCAGGCGTGTGACATCTCAGGTACTGTGGGAAAAATCTGGTTGTTCCTTTAGTCAGTGTATAGTTAAAGAAAATTTGCGTTTAGGTCAGAGGTTTGGAATGTTGCAAACAATTAGACATAAATAAGGTCGATACTAGATGTAGAATGCACTGAGAGTTCAGACAGACATTCCACCTTACTGCATCACATGAAGCACATTAATTTTAAAACAGTTTTTTTAATGCTTCTTTCCAGTGTACAGCAGTGTTTCCTAAAACGTAATACACACAGTTTTAAGTCAGTAAGAGTTTTTGATGTTTTTGATAAAAGTGTCTAATGCTCAACAAGGCTGCATTTGGTCGATCAGAAATGAAATATTATTATAATTTAAAATAACTGTTTCTATTTTTAATATAGTTCAAAATGTAATTGATTCCTGTGATGATAAAGCTGAATTTTGATTATTTTATGAACAATCGAACAGTATTTATTGGAAATAGATTTTTTAACAATATAAACGCCTTAACTGTCACTTTTGATCAGTTTAATGTGTCCTTGTTGTTTGAAAGTATTTCTTTAAAGAAAACAAACTCTTCTTCATTGATTAAAAAATAGCCACAAAACGATTATAACTTGCAGTTCAGTAAGTGAGTGAGATGTTGATTTAGTAACTTCTCTGTTTGATTCAGTTCAGTGAAAGATCTGTCAAACTGATCCAATCCAACTCCAAAAAGTTGTTTTTGAAAAGTTCTTTAAAGGGGTCATATGATGCTTTTTTAAATATCATTATTTTGTGTATTTGGTGTAACAGAATATGTTGACATGCTTTAATGTTCAGAAAACACATTATTTTTCAAATACTGTACATTATTGTAGGTCCTCTATGCCCCGCCTCTCTCAAACGCTTAGTTTTCTACAAAGTCCCTCCTTCCGACAAGCGCAGTCTGCTCTGATTGGCCAGCTGACCCAGTGCATTGTGATTGGCCGAACACCGCAAGCACTCGTCGGAAATGTAACGCCTCTTACCATAATCGCGAGCTTCATCTGTATAAATGTAAAGACAGAGCCCGAAAGGGGAACAGAGTCGCATGACAGATACAGTGATGAAGCTGGTATGTGTTTGCAGTACACAAGCCACGGTTAAGACAAGCTGACTCCACTGTGAGTGACCCTGTCTCTCTCTCTCTCTCGCTGACACACACGCGCACACGCACACACACACACACACACACACGATGCGCAAAACTCCGCATTTGAACAGTCAATAGCAAATACTTAAAACTACTAGCAAAACAGTAGCTGATTCAGAAGCGCCAGATTGTCATAGCAAAGTCAGAATTACCTCCTCTCCTAGGTTCACGAAACGGTCGTCCATAAAATGCATTGCTGTTCTGTTGTAAGTAATCTTAAAGATTCCTAAATGCATCTACTTTCGGAAACATTCACTTATATCTCCCGTGTGTCTATTATTAGTACAGTGTGAGTCTCACATGATACTGTAAGTCTGCTTGCCATAGACAAGTATTGACTCCCTACAATGAATCACTGTACCACAATTTCTGAAACCATTTCTTCCACTGCAAACATAATGCAAAGTTTGTGTAAAACCCAAAGAAATATTCCAGAAAAGGACTTTTCCGTGGACTCCAAGATGGTTTTCAATATTTGTGGGTATGATAGGGTATATACAAATAACCTACTGTATATATTAAGCCAGAGCAGTTAGTCTCTTTGGTTCCTGTTGCTAAAAACAAAGCATGGAAAACAGCAAACCCGTTGTGAGGCTAACTATAGCAGTGGAATATAAAGTTGAAGAACTAGTGGGATCCTGCATGACAAAGACCAAATATGAAGGGTCACCACGCTCTGACAGAAGGGTTAAAGAAAGCAAGTAAGCAAGGGGTAAAGGTGCAGTGTCTGTCAGAACTGTGACGGGATGTAATCTATCTTTATATCATCTTTTATCCCTCAAAGAAAAAAAAATAAGGAGGATAACAGAGGAGTGTGAGTATGTGCACTCATTTATCTGGGAGCTTTTCTGACAGTTTCAAGACAGCATGAATTTTAAATAGAAGGCAAGTAGCGGTGAGTGACAGAGGAACATTGCGCTCTAAACGAGAGCGAATCTAGAATGACATTTACAGGCGGTGAATAAGCCGCTTGAAACACATTACACAGTTGCTCATGTTTTCTTAATAAATCCCCTCAGAAAAACACCATTGGAGGTCACATAAAGCAGCGTACTTGCTTTAAGTCGAAAATTCCCACAGTAGTCACCTGGACGGACAGGTGAGGTGTGTGACATGCCTCAAGGCATCTCAGAAATACCATTATGAGGAAGTATGTTCATGCTTCAGGGGAATAACTTCAGGTCAGAACACCTTGCAGAGGGCAAACTACAGAAAAAAACCTCTTCAGTCAAACATTTAAATAAAAATGAGGAAATTTTAACAAAGAATTTAATAGTAATTAAATTAACTTAGTAAAGTAATGAAATTACATAGAAATTAAGAAAAAATAAAAAATAAAAATGAATAATAGTTATTCTTATAAAAAAATGCTATGAAGGCAAACGGTTGATTGGAAATAATACAGTATACTGTTCATTGGTCATTACATAAAAAAATTTGCCTGCAAAATGGTGAGGATGGCCAATCAAAATTAAGTATTCTGGAGAGCTACAAAAGAGCTTTTAATATAGTTTATTTCAGCATGAAGATGTATGCCTAATGTTTTGGTTTGAACAACAGTGCAATAGTTTTTTTTTAACTAAACCATGCAGGAAAAAAAGCTTAAAGTGTGTACTTGCTCTTTAAGCTTGTCTACTTTGTTTCTCATTTGTAAATCGCTCTGAATCAGCATCTGCTAGATGACTAAATGTAAATGTAAATGTCTAGTCTTTGTCCCTCTGTCAGGAATCTGTCCTTAACGTGAAACTCACCCTATTAAGAAAGAACATCCTGATCTGTCTAGCATGCTAATTCAGAGCAAAGAGTTCATCAGGGAATGCCAATTTTCAACTGTTAATAAAGTACTTTCTATAAGCATGCAGGTGCATAGTATATATAGTATATAATACAAAAGAATAGAATCTGGGCATACTACACAAATTCAGGACCTTACTGGAGTGCGTCATGCAGATATCTAAACATAGAAACATAGATGTAGAGGGAAAAAAATGGAAAAACTGACATTGAACAAAAAATAGATAAATAAAGTATAATAAAACAAAATTTAACCTATGAAAAAGACACACAAAAAAACTTTTATCCAGGCCTCACTCACTCATGTCATTAAGAGTCACAAAAGCCGCTAAAATTACAAATCAAAACAGCATTTGTTGCCACTGGTAGTTAAGACTTGACAACAATCAAGTTGTTGAACCAAGCTACATCGTGAATATATCAATTAATCAGAAGTCAAACGCACCACTTTCTATGCAAATTAGGCCGATAATAACAGATTGTGCCTTATTCACAAAAACCAAGGCCTAGTTGCCTGCTGTAGTTAACATTGCACAGTACGTAAATGTGATATATATATATTTTTTTTTTCGAAATCGAGATTTATACATCATCTGAAAGCTGAATAAATAAGCTTTCCATTGATGTATGGTTTGTTAGGATAGGACAACATTTGGCTGAGATGCATCTATTTGAAAATCTGGAATCTGAGGGTGCAAAAAAATCAAAATATTGAGAAAATCGCCTTTAAAGTTGTCCGAATGAAGTCCTTAGCAATGCATATTAATGATCAAAAATGAAGTTTTGATATATTTATGGTAGGAAATTTACAAAATATCTTCATGGAACATGATCTTTACTTAATATCCTAATGATTTTTGGCATAAAAGAAAAAGAATAATTTAATAACGATAATTTTGACCCATACAATGTATTTTTGGCTATTGCTAAAAACATACCCGTGCTACTTAAGACTATATTTATACTATATTTATTTATTTATTTTTTATTTGTTTTTTTTTGCTCATGCACACTTTGGCTATTAATCATTAAGTGCTTTACAAAGCAATTTTACGAATAAATTAATTATTATTTTGAATGATTAATTTTCCTGACATTATGTTAATCATTTCTTTTGGCTTTAGTACTGCAAAGTGACAACATAAATACCAATAAATTAAATTTTAAACAACATTTTGTCTTTATAATATCATAGTATAAATGGAACTTATATTTACTTTAGCCATCAGAACTATAGTTACAGATAATATAAAAAGAACAGAAAATCTGTTTGACATACAGGCAGTATCTAAACTTCTTCTTTAAAATGTATGTGAACAGGTCAATAAACCTATGAGAGGAAGTGAGACAACAGTAAAGCCAAACTGAGTAAGGCAGGGCCGAGATACAACTATTTGAAAATCTGGAATCTGAGGGTGCAAAAAAATCAAAATATTGAGAAAATCGCCTTTAAAGTTGTCCGAATGAAGTCCTTAGCAATGCATATTACTAATAATAATACATTTTTGATATATTTACGGTAGGAAATTTACAAAATATATTCATGGAACATGATCTTTACTTAATATCCTAATGATTTTTGGCATAAAAGAAAAAGAATAATTTAATAACGATAATTTTGACCCATACAATGTATTTTTGGCTATTGCTAAAAACATACCCGTGCTACTTAAGACTATATTTATACTATATTTATTTATTTATTTTTTATTTGTTTTTTTTTGCTCATGCACACTTTGGCTATTAATCATTAAGTGCTTTACAAAGCAATTTTACGAATAAATTAATTATTATTTTGAATGATTAATTTTCCTGACATTATGTTAATCATTTCTTTTGGCTTTAGTACTGCAAAGTGACAACATAAATACCAATAAATTAAATTTTAAACAACATTTTGTCTTTATAATATCATAGTATAAATGGAACTTATATTTACTTTAGCCATCAGAACTATAGTTACAGATAATATAAAAAGAACAGAAAATCTGTTTGACATACAGGCAGTATCTAAACTTCTTCTTTAAAATGTATGTGAACAGGTCAATAAACCTATGAGAGGAAGTGAGACAACAGTAAAGCCAAACTGAGTAAGGCAGGCCAAAAAAACATTAAGATTAAATTGATGCTTATTATCTAGAATCCCTTACAGACCATCTCAGTCAAATTGTATGTGTGCATGTGGGGCCGGTCTCCAGGGAGGTTATTGCTACAGAGATAGAGAGTGGCAGCTAATTAAAAGGCCACGTTAATGAGAGGAAGACTGCGAAATGACAACGAAGGAATGTTCCTTGTGGCTACGATAACTGATTTTAATGATATCTAGTGTGTATGTGTGTGCAGTTTGCTTCCCGTTAGCCTTTTTTTGTTTTGTCAGTGAGCATGTGGAGACTGCATTTATATCTATAAGATGCGTGTGTGTGTGTGGTCAAAGTATGCCGGCCAAACGCAACGGGGGGTATAAATGCGCTAATCCCCTCGATCTGCTATGCTGAGTCGATACTGACAGACCAAGCCACTCTGCATCAAAGTCACATGATTCTCCAAGACCGCACACACATGCACATATGCATACATGAGCGCGGAGACTGCAGATATCCCTTTATCTGTCAATCATCCGACCCAGGGCGGTGGGCTGTTATATAATGTTCTCCACCAAGAGAAATCTGCAGATCATCTCATATTTACATAGACTCCTCATCACCATCATAATCATCACGTTAATGTTACCTCATCTTTATAAAAGTTAAGAGTCAGCCACACCTACCTAAAACGGCTCGTTCTAACACGCCCCCACATACCTACGTCACTATTTGGGCGGCGTTATGCAACTCTTCCCAGATAGTGACGTAGGTATGTGGGGTGTGTTAGAACGAGCCGTTTTAGGTAGGCGTGGTTGACTCTTAACTTTTATAAAGAATATCTCTTTGGATTTGTGACTTTAGTCTTTGCAACTTTATAGATCTTCTTTATGCACCAAGAGCTTGTAACACTCCAAAGAGAAAGGAAAAATTGAAATCGCATCATATGACCCCTTTAATGATAAGCAATACCATTGTATTTTTTCTCTCAGTCTATTACCAGGTACTATCAAGGCCAACCAATACACATACATCTATTCATTTTCAAGTATAAAATAGGTAAAAGGACCCACTTGTCATATTTACAATCCATTTTGCAACAATAAATAAACAGAGAATTGTGAGATCTCTAAAAATAAACTATTAGAATAAATGCCAATTTAGTTGCAGTGAAAAAACCCACAATGATGTTGAGCGATGAGAGAAACCGTTCTTATCTTATTCAGCTATTTACAATGATAGACATTTATTTGCAGCTAAATCAGTAATAAAATCACTCATTTCAAATAAACCTTGCAATATAATATTAATATCAGATGTGTAAACATTTAAAGGAAATATTGATTCCTAATAGCCAAACAAATCCATTTTCCACCTGTGTTCAAGTCTCCATGCTTACCTCTAATCCCACCAGAGCTTGCAATAAACCAAATACACAGGGAGTCCAGGTGATTTAATTTTGCTTAAGCAATTTAATTGAAGGTGTGCAGATGTTCATTAGAGATGATTTTACAATAGCACTTTTGCATTGTTAGTCATATAATACAATTTGATATCCAACTTGGTCATTTTATTGCTATTTAACCAGCCATGGATGAGAACTGTAATGTAAATGAAGACATTTCGTGTCAGGTTAGGTGAACTGCAGCTGAAGGGAACAGCTTCTGACAGCCAGATAATCTCAGATACCATCTCAACTCAGTAAAGGTCAGTTGTGGAGAATTGAGCTCAGCGTTTTGTGTGGTCACTGGTCACCGCCTCAGATGGGCCAAATAGACTGATATTCTAAATCTGCTGCTGCTGTGAAAGACTTTAAGCTGACCTATTACAGTCACTTAACACGGGAATTTTCTTTTGCTCACTGAGCTGGAAGAAGACTAGAGAGAAAAGGGGGGAAATAATCAGAGGAAAGGTGATAAAAAATTCATGACTGTAGGTGTGCAGCATTTTTAGCTGCATTACGTTCACATACAACATCTTGCAGTTTAATTGTTAATCTGATGTGGAAGACAAACAACAACACGAAATGCTAGTGCACAAACTAGAGTTTTATACATGCATTCGAATAACACACACTGAACTGAGGAAAAGAAATATCTGGACACAGCAGCTGTCACCAAAAGACCTGTTCTGAGGGCTAGTAATAGTATCGATGAGAGACTGAACGCACTTAGAGGAAAGGATGAGATGGAAAAATAGGAGAGTTGAGGTATTTGCAAGCTAACTGGGTTCGGCCCTAACAAACGATCGACAGTACGAACAATAAGAGGTGAAAGACTAGAGCGCTACAGTGTGCCGCCTCACTTCCTGTCTAGAGCACTGTTTATCTGCAGTCAGGTTGTTACTGTTTCCAGGAAGTGCCTTCAGCCATGAGAGAAATGTTTAGCAGGAAATTTGAGTCCTCTTATGGGCATGGAAAATATTTTAGTTACTAATAAACATGGAGATACAGAGTAATACTGACAACTTGTGTACAAAAATGTACAGACATATAAAAATGGTAGCACCACATCGCACACCCCTGAAATTAATATCTAAAACCTCTCATCCAATCAAGAACATCAGTAAGGTCCCAAGTGGCCATTTTGATGAATAAACAATTAAGTTTAGATGGTTAATTAAATAAGTTTAATTAATGGGTTCTTGACATTGAATGAGGTCCAGTGGACACTCATGTTGAGAGCCATATGTATTAACTGATAAGGTCCTATTGTTTGATGGGCCAGGTCAGACTGGTCGATCAGTGGGATATGCCAGGGGCAGTCAAAGATAAACAATATGGTTTACCTGCTGAGCGACAGCCTGGCTCGCGTGTCTGGGAACACAGGAAGTGGGTACGACAGACCAAGTCAATGAGGCAGACACATGGCAAAACAGCTTTTAAAAACTGCTAAAACCAGTTTAAGATGGTCAGGCTAGTCTGGTTTGCTGGTTTTAGAGGGGTTTTTGGCACTTGTCAACTGGTCAGGTTGGGAGACCAGCTGGCTAACCATCTACACTAAATGAAAACCAGTTGGGGCTGGCTGCTAGATCAGCTACTCCAGCTCAAAAACAGCTTGGGCAGGATGAAAGACAAGCTAGACCAGCTAAGACCAGTGTTATTTTAACACAAAACTAAACAACTAAAACTAAATAAGAATATATTTTTATGAATTCAATGCTAACTAAAATAAAATAAAATAAATGTAGTTATGCTGATAAATGTAAATTTCTACATGTTAATTTCACCGGTTATCACATTAATTGGCAGGCGTAAACTACTAAAATGTAAATATAAATTGAAAACAAACAAAAACTACATTAAAATTCAAAACTAAAATAGCCCTGGCTTATACCAGCTATGCCCAGCAAACCAACCGGAGAGTGGATGTTTATTCCTGGAATACGATATATTTGCTTGCGTATAATGACATGTTTTGCTCTCTGTCCGCAGCGGTCTGGGCTACATCCTGGGATCCATCGCTAAAGACGCTGGAGGGCACTGGTACTGGGCTCTGAGGGTAAGAGCTGTTGAAATATCTCAGTGTGCTGTATCAATATTTTAGAGGAAGCATGCACAGCCTTCACAAATACACACCATTTCCTCTCGTACAGGTCAAAAATATCCCTAAAACCCATGGCAGACAGGTGAATCCCAAAATACCTTCGGCCCGTCTCTTGAAAAAGCAACATAGCATTCCTGCCCCCTTTGAAGCCTGTGCAATTGGCACTGACAACCCAACTAGCTTAAGCGCATTAATTTAGCATTACTTCCAGCTCTCTCGGGTCCTGCTCATACACGCAATCCGTGAAGAACAAGGTCTTCGCAGTTCTCACTGCGGTCTTTGTACTGCAGAGACCCAGGAGCTCACAGACCATTTTGTTGTGGGATATTCCTCAGTAGCCTTGATGTACCACAGCGCTAACCTAAAGAGCCAAGCCGAGCACCTTTTCATGCAGCTAAAATTACTAATTTATGAAATGACTGAGTGAGAGGAAGGGCTGTGGCCTATAACTATTTGGGCAGTGAAAGAGAGAGAGCAAAAACAACTTTTTTGGAGAAAGTAAGAGGCCTCTGAGGTGCTTTAGATTTTTTATCCTTCATTAGCTCAGTGCTGTTTTAAAACCAGCCGCTTCACTTGTTCATTTTAAACTTTAACAGTTGGGCGTTCCTTTCGCTGGGTCATAAAGAATCCAAAAAGGTCAAAAAGAGTGTCTTATCGTGAACTTGAATTATGCTTGATGTGTGGCTGCCTCTTAAAACTCCAACGAGGTTTGGCTGTCAAGCTCTTAGGCCTAAAAGGAGACTTGTTAAACCCTCTCAAGCTTACAAAAACTTAAATGTATTGTTCCATGTTCGTTTGTATACCGCACGCAAGGTTTATGCGCATAGTCCAAGTCTTCTTCTCCCTTTTTGAGTGTATCTCTGTGGCAGAATTACAGTTCCACCTGCTGGTCTGGCATGTATACTACATCGCTTTGTGACGGTTTCGTGTGGACTCAGATATTTCTTGAGACGAGGTGAAAAAAAAGATTGAATAGGGTAAGCTCTGGCTTCTTGTGGACATAACCTTAGACTAGTATTTGGAGACTTTATTTTGAATTTGAAGTTTATTTTTGTTACCTAATTGAATTTTTATTCTTGTTTTAAGCATACGTCTGACCACATTTCTTTTATAATTACGCTTAAAAAAATGCCAGTGGTGTAAGAAAAAAAATACATAAATATGCATATATACGTTTGGGGTTTTCTATTTTTAGATACTTAAAATGTAATTTGCACCTTTGACATGATCCTTCAGAAATCATTCAAATATGCTGATTTAGTGCTCAAGAAACATTAGCCTGCTTATCAATATTGAAAATGGTTGAGATGCTAAACATTTTTTGTGGAAACTGATACTTTTTTTTTCAGAATTATTTAATAAACAGAAAGTTCAAAACAAAAGCATTTATTTGAAACATAAATTTTACCGACTACAAACTTTTTAAATGGTAGTGTATATTAAGATATCATTTTTATAAAATAATAGCTTTTTTAAACTAGAAAATAAGAAAATTTACTAAAATACTGTAATTGTTGTGCAGCGCAGATGAATAGATATTTACATGCACACAAACACTCCCATAAGAGACACAATTTTGTGCAGAAGTACCTGGTCAGAGCTCAGGTGGTGCAGAAGACAGCAGTGAGCTGCACCTATCAACCATGCAGCAGCAAAGACAGGTCCCAACATACACATACCGCTGAAAATGTAATGTACAAATGCAAACATTACACTTTTGACAACGACTGTATTTCTCTCTCATCTCCAGTTTGATATTCGGAGCCATCACCTGTGTGACGGGGCTGTTGGGAGTGGTGATCGGTGCCGTGACCACACGGCTCTGCCGACAGAAGACGGAGCGTGCCGACCCGCTGGTGTGTGCGGTCAGCATGCTGGGCTCTGCTATCTTCATCTGCCTCATCTTTGTTGTGGCCAAGAAGAGCATTGTGGGAGCATATGTAAGTAGCTCTATTTTGACTGTTCAGTTTCAACTTACTTCAAAACACCCAATACTAAAAGAATAAGAGCGACAGGCGCTGCGTACTTGTTTAATTGGCATGTAAAGCAGGAAAAGGGAGCAGTTTTCACAGTAACTGCTGAGAAACAATGGGCTGTGGCATTTCTGAGTCACTAATAGAAAAAAGTTATGCTGCATAAGAAAACAAAAACTTCTACCAGGTCACGCTCGTTCTTTTAACAAAAAAACAATCAGGTCAGAACTAAATGCAAGGGCCAAACCGGACTGGGAATCTCGTAAGTGTTTATGATAAGAACTGAAGCCTGATGAGAAAATATTTTAGAGACTGTTTGTCTTTCCTATGGACAGAAGAACCCAGTGCACTGTGATAATGCCATCTATCTGGTGTTATGTTTGAGAACCCCTAAGCTTGCTCAACGTTTGCCATCTTATCTTAAAATGAAAGACTGGTCACGAACTGTACCCTCAAAATCACCTGGTTTTGCAACCTCTTGTGCCTTTGTTAAAAATTGTGATGACTTTGAAAATATTTATAATAAGGCAGACAGTCTTACCTGTGGGTAGACCTGGCTGCTCAGTTGTCTAGTTTGGGTCACATGAACTCTTTTCATAAGAGTTTGAATATTGCAAAATAAAGGGCGCAAGAAAAGAATAACAATTTATAGTATAATAAAAATCATTTAAAAATTATATTAAGAAATGGAATATTTAGTAAGATGTACTAAATTGATCAAGCGATGGTAAATACATTTATAATGTTACAAAAGATTTCTATTTGAAATAAAGTCAGTTGTTTTTAACTTTTCATCAAAGAATCCTAAAAATGGTCAAAAATATTAACCAGTACAACCTTTTTCAACATTGATAATAATAAGAAATGTTTCTTTAGCACTAAATCAGAATATATAAGTGATTTCTGAAGGATCGTGTGACACTGAGGACTGAAGTAATGGTGAAAATTCAGTGTTGCAATCAAATAAGTAATTTACACTTTCAAATATATTACTTAAAATTGTAATAATATTTCACAATATTACTGTTTTTACAGTATTTTTTTGATCAAATAAATGCAGCCTTGGTGAGCATAAGAGACTTCTTCCAAAAACATTAAAAAGTACCAACTCAAAACTTTTGAACAGTGGTGTATATTGTCATTTATCACTTTATAATAAATTGGAAAATGTGGAAAAGTAAAAAGTAAACGCCTGTCAGTCTCACTTAGAGCAACAGGACAAATTTTACAGTAAATGATCAATTTTAAGATATTTATAGAAATGAATGACACATCATTTGGACCACAGGCCCTCATGCCATCTTGTCAAACAGGTAACATTACAGTGTCAGTTCTGGGTAAAAATATACCCAGCTCCCAACTAAAGACATGAGCGCCCTTTTCAATCACTTGTCCAGAGGCTTCTGTAATTACATCCAAATGGAGCATACGAAAAACAAGGAATCCAAAACTTTAAGGAGGGAAAATATTTGGAGTGTGAAAAATAGATAGTGACAGATGTGCAGTCTGAGAATGTGACAGCACGCTGGAGCTCTGTCAGGGTCTGTTCCAGCTGCTGTCTCGTCAGCACACTTCAGCCCTTAACCAGAGTTCTGCAGGGCTTTACAGTTTTAGCCTGTCTGTCCGTCCGTCACGCTGTCTGAGCCTCAAGCCACTTTGGGACAGAGTTTCATACATGTCCAAACACACACGCTTTCATTTCCTCACTTTCAGATATTTTTTTCACACCGACATATAAATGGAAGTTTCTAGACCCGTGAACTAATACCGTCACCTCTGTTTTACACCCTGAGGTCATCCCTCTGCCAGCCCTGCTCAACATATCACTCTGAGCCCAACATAAGACCCTGTCAAAGTCAGAACGGCCACTTGAACGATCAAATTCCCCTGCAACCTACAGTTCATTGCACAATCCCATCTGGTTTGACCCCAGCAGCTGCCGTCAGCTGCATTCTGGCCTCAGAGATGTGGAGAGACCATCTACAATCTGTCAAGTCACTAAGATTAGTGGAGATATTCAATCCTTGTGTCTCAATCTGCCATAAGCACCTAGAAAATCCAGACCAGACACTGAGGGATATCAGTTAATTTGTGTGGGAATGCCTAAGTCAGTTAGTCTGTTCTCGTGAGTCTGTTAAAATAACTTGTTAAATGTAACACGTTTTCAGCCACCAGACATTTTAGGTTCCACTCTAGTATAATGCTAACCACTAGTCTCTTTTTTACGGTTTGGAGCAAGACACGGTTCTATTGCCCTCAAATCAAAAATTGCATATATTGCAACCACAGTATAATGACACGTTTTCATATTCCACAACATTTATTGGGGTTTTTTGATTTAGTAGATGAGCCGGGTTAATTTAGCCTTTGACCAACTGCAAACCCTGCTATCAGTATGTATTTATGTACATTTCTCATTTTAAAGGATAAAATGAAATATAATTGGCCTTTCTTCTTCTATTTTTCTCCTCAGATCTGCATTTTCATCGGAGAGACGCTGCTCTTTTTGAACTGGGCCATTACGGCGGACATTTTAATGGTTCGTATTGAAAGCCTGTATTTATCTGCTGCATCGAGTGGAAACTTTAAAGCCTTTAACTGTAACAAAACTGGTCATCTTCTCAGGCTAGTTTCTTATTTTGAATGGTGGGATGCATGACTACGAGGTTTGGTATAGCCTGGGTGGGGCCCAAGACAAAATTGCTGCCTTTGATTGCACTTAATGGAAACGCCACTCATGGAAAATAAAACGAAATAACATTTTCAGTTTGAATGTTTTTGTCTGAAGGAAGCCAGTGAAGTCAGAGCAGTAAACAGAGAGTGCATGTAAAGCAGAGTGAAAGATTTAGCAAGAAAAGCTGTCATGAAGTTGAGTCAGCCAATGTCTTACTGCATACTTAAACTCCAGTCAGCTTCGGTCAGTGTAAAGCGCCTGCTTAAGTGAGCACTCGTGGTACTTTTGTTTTCTTGTTATGATTTAATGTGAAATTCTCACTGCTGTTTTCATATCACCTCTTTTCTCTCTCCAGTATGTTGTCATACCGACCAGAAGAGCCACTGCTGTTGCCTTCCAGGGCTTCACCTCGCATTTACTAGGGGATGCTGGGAGCCCGTACCTCATTGGCTTGGTAAGGATGACTCGCACATATGACAGAGGAACTGCTCAGTATTGAGTACTTGGCATGTTCAGACATTATAGGGTGGTTTTGGGGGTCTGGTCAGTCTAATTAAGGTCTGAACCACCTAAATGAAGTCTAAAAAAAACACTGAAAGGGTCTTTTTACATACAAGCCAACAGATTTTCAAACAACATTTCAATACCCACAAAAGTCAGAGCGCACTAAATAGACAACCATAAAGAAGAATCAGGTTATTGACACGCAAGTAGTTTAGAGAGAAAACGTAATGCTAGAAAGAGGAAGTCAGCGATTTTGAGCTCTCAAAGCCACACAAGAAAGATGTATGGCTCCTTTTCTAGTTCACAATAGCAGAATTACACAAAAGCCCTCTGAAGGTTTTCCCGCTCCTTCTGATTTGTGTCTTTCCAGTAATACCTTTCCACAGGAGACATGATTGTGTTTGTATATATGCCAGTCACCAGCTCATTCAAGGCTACATTCATCCACAAGTGTTCCCTTCGGTCTCTTAAACACTTCTGTGTAACAATAAGCTACGCCGCCTTGTGCCGTGTGACATTGTGCTCTATGATTTTGTACGCTGACCCCGATTTCCACTCTTGTTCATGTTAAGAAAACAAAGCCAAACCGATCACAGTGCAGCATAAATTCATCATTCTTCTTCACTCCGGAAAAAGCACACTGTGTTTCCTAGACTTCCGACTCCTGTAGACATTCCTAGCATTCCGAACAGGAGTCACTGGAGTTGATCCAAGTAAAACAGTAACTCCTGTCCGTGCTTTTGACAGGTTCAGAGCCCTCTGTCATGTAGGACTCAGGGTTCAGACCCATTGTTCCCTTATTCCTTTATCACCTTCAACCTCTTGCAACAAAAGTGCATTTGCAGTGTTTGTTCTTTATCTGTCTCACACATACACTTCAATACACTGGCATAAGAGCAGAAGCGAAGAAGTGTGTCTAATCTACCTTTATATTGTTTATACAATATTTTTCCAATTGGAATGTGCTAGACAGGTGGTGTTTGAGCACAGTTAATGATTTAATGACTTGATGTTGAATCTGACCTAAATTTCACTCCGGAGGTCTGGCAGGCTAGTGTGATGGTGGCTGTGACGTACTTCTGTCACAAAAAAATCTGCCAGCTCTGAATAACAAAAAGAAGAAGAGATTTTAGAGAAAAACCACATGAACTTTGACACAGGGCAGAGACACTATAGTTTTTCCAGACATTAAGCTGTTATGAGAGCAGTGACATCCAATAGCTTACCGAAGACAACTGGAAAGAAATTTAAGAACATGTGGCAGGCAGACAACACGTTCTTCTAAAAACTGAACAATGTGTGCACTAGACCTGTGAATGAATAACATTTCCTAAATACCTGGTAATGCTCCATTTCACTCTAACTGATGTAAAAACATTCAGAGTACCTGTGTGAATCTATACCCTCAGGCAGTGGGTGGTGTAATTATCTATAAAAATAGGCTATCAACCGAAATCTACCATCTTTTTTTTGTTGCAAAAAACCTCATTAGACACGCACCAGAAATGTTCAACCTCAGCCCTATTTTTATCAGAAAAAATAGTTCATGTTTGGCATCATGAAGGCCAACATATACACACACATACAGGAGTGTGGTCTGTGCGTGCACACAAATACACGTTTGCTTAGCTGTCTAAATAGGGGCATTATGTAGACTTTTATTTTTATTTTTTATATACAGCTAGTTGCAGATACTATAACCTAACCCTTACACAAAACTTTCTGCATTATTACAATTAAAATAACCCTCTATTTACTTATCAGTTTTACAAACAATGACATCCCCATAAGGAGGTTTTTGTCAGATTTATCTCACTTCTGGGTAACTATTTGTCCCCAAAATATGGTTAAGTATGTACAACAACACACAGACCTCACTGTCAGCACCTACTCACACACCTTTTAGAGTCAGCTGGCCCATGAGACTTGAGACACGCTAGTGCTGATAAAGGATTAGCCAAGTTAAAGTCAGTTAGATGGACACTGAGGAGATTATTAGTGCTTCTAAATGTCTTTTTAATGCTGCTCTTAGTGCCTTTGTCAAAATATACAGCTTTTGCTTTATTTTCTAATAATATGCTACTTTAGAATAGCCAGAACAAAGCATTTTTGCATATTAGCACTGGAAACATCCTCTTGTTTTCTGTTCACAGGTCTGAACGAATGAGTGATGAATGAAATCAGGATTTGAGTTTTGTGGCCTTTAGTGTACTCCTAGAAGTTGACAATGTATTTTTAGCAGATGTAGGCATTTAAAAATGATCTTCCAGGAAAATGGAACAAAAATACTGCTGACTCATCCCGCACTACACTTTATTTTTATACAATCAAATGCTCTTTAGAATGACAATATCCCCTGCTGATATCACATAGGAAATACCTCATGTGGTCTTTAACATTAACAACCAGTTGCTAACTACTGACTGTGTGAATCCTAAGGGAGCACACAGCATAAAATTAAATCAGTTTGTAAAATTGAAACTGAACTAAATGTCTCCTTGATTAAATCAATAGTTTAATTAATGTTTATTGTCTTTTTATAGATATATTGACTTGCTGTTCAACAGATACCAATAGCTTAAGACAAATTAGCATAATTAACCATTCGCCCAGTAACTGATTAATACAGCGCAGCTCTTGAAGACAATATTAGGAAGTTAATTATTACATTAATGTCACTGACGACTCGCAGCAGACTTTTCCTTTGTTTGCTAATGAGTGCTCTTTTGTTTGTGTTTCTATGTGTTCCTGCAGATATCAGACGCGCTGCAGGAGAGCTACACTACATCAGCGTTATGGCAGTTCCTGAGCTTGGGCTATGCCCTCATGCTCTGCCCCTTTGTCATCGTTTTGGGAGGGATGTTCTTCCTGGCCACCGCCCTTTTCTTCCTCGATGATCGTGACAAAGCGGAGAAACAGTGAGTGCCTAGGCCTTTACTCATAACCTTCATAGCGCTAATTCAATCCAATCTTTTAAGCCATTATTCTGAAAACTATCTTAAGGCATCGAGGTGCTTCCGTTTCAAGGGTTCCTTACTTTACATTCCTAAACGGGGTTGTCATTTCCCATTTCCTCCACTGACAAAGACAATTCGGAGAATACCGGTTGCCATGGTGATTTTGGTAGCCTTGGCCATCTTTGTGTGCCTGGTGAATAGCCTCAGGTGGACAATTAATCCGCGAGGATGAGCGAGATTGATAGACGGACAGAGATCGAGATATATTTTCAAACAAAGACACTCTGCAGAAGTGATCTGCCTATTGAAATGGCACTTTACGTGGGTTACAGATGAGCTTTAGTAGATCAAGAGCTTTCCATATTCAAATCATTAATCAGTATAGGAGAGATTTCAAAATAAATGTAATTTCAGTAGACTAGCATTAGGCAGAGACAAGCTAACTATACAATTTTATGAAAGTAGCATTTAGTAACAGTCATGACGACATGAGACAAAATAAACTTCAAATAAACCCCAATGTTGTCTCTTGCTATTCAAGCTACCCAGACAAGTCATTTCATTTTAACATGGCATACATAAGCCATCGCAAGATACTTTGTCCTATATATGTATATTTAAACATAGACATTTTAAAACAGACCTTCATCTAAAACATATGCCAGTTTGGTTATGGAAAAGTCCCATTGCCTTAAAAGGTAAAGACAAACATGATACCCAAACTTTGCGACTCACTTTCTGTTTTGCGGCCGTCTTTTATCAAGTGGATTTCCTGTGTGTGTTGCCACTCAAAAATGACTTCCTTCCTGTCTGCTTGGGGACATTTTTAGGCAGGGTGGTATGTTGGATTACTGCGGAAGATCTTCCCACGATAGGTCTTAGAGACAGCCCAGGAGGTTGACTTCTCTTCTCGTCTCGCCATCTATTACAACAGGCAGTTTAATAATCATAGTCATTTTTCACATGGAGCTACTCAGCAGGATTATTAAATTGTTCTTTTTCCTGCTATATATCATAAGTAGTGGAATACAAATAGTGCACCACAGATACAAGTCTTAAATAAATCAATCCTAACATGAATAAATCTTGACAAAAAATACAGTGTCTAGGTTTAAAGTTGTTGTGTCAAACAGAATAATATATAACTGACTATTTTCAAGTAGGTTTCCCTGAACACTTCCCACTTCTACTATTGGTCAGATAAAGAGATAGCCCTCACACAATTGGTGGAGCCATTGTTGCTATGCTAAGCTGGTCAGATACTCATAGGAACAGAGCAATATTTTTAAAGAACCACAGTGCATTTTTCAGGGAAATAAACTTGTAGTTTTCTCTGTATATTAAAAAGGGATGAGAGAACATATTTTAACATTAACTTCACTTCAAATGTCAAATAAAATATAACAAAAAAAAACTCATTTAAATTGAGAATAAATGAAAAATACTTCACTTTTAAATTTAGAATAAGATAAAAAGAACCTTAAATTGAGAATAATTATGATAACAAATCCACCTTTCAGTTTTAAAAAAAGTTTAGTTTACTCCCACTGTTGGTTGCAGTTTATACAGAAGTTTTACCACACCACTGGTTTTATGCCGCCACTGAATTTCAGCTATATATGCTATGTAATGACGTGCTATATCATGCATGCCAAAAGCAGCAGCTACAGATTAAAGCAGTTATATTTGTGAATGCAGCATACACTATAAGCTTATATCCAGCTGTTATGAGCCTGTGCAATTATACATTTCCAACAAATACTCTTACATAACACCCTTCTCACAATTTTTCATAAGCATTGCATCATCACGAGTCATCATGCAGTCTAAAAATAGAATTTTATCCGTGCTGTTTCAGGCCCAGTAGTTCTTTATTCGCAAATATCTTGTTACATGAATATAGCATTCTTTTTTGTCTTCCTCTATTTATGGACACAACATGCAAAATGAAAGGCGTTCACTGGAGCGGAGGAGTATATATTGAGCTTGAAGAGTACTTTATTTCTAGGCTTTAAGCTGTTTTGGGCCATGAGGGAGCTGCTTATAGCGCAGGGGAAAACACTGGGCACCCAGGCAGTCACAAAATACACACACGCACACATTTGTCTCATATCCTTTGCTGCCTGGCATCAGTTGGCATGGTGTCCATTGGGATGTACTGTAGATATAAGCATCCTGTGAACTGCGTGTTAAAGCACTAGCAGCCTGTGAAGTGTCACCATTGAGATTTCCAATAGAGTGAATTACAAGAAGGCAAGAGAGCATCTTATCATAGGGAAAAAAGGAAAGAAGTGAAAATGCTCATCAGTGAAGATGAGGAGGAGAACTGAAGTACTTCTACACAGAATTAGTGTGTTCCTCGCATTAAGAATCTGGATCCTCACCAACTTCTGTCACTACCCTGACCACCTGTGGTCACACTGAATCAAACCACTGCTGTACCTCATTTTACTCAGAGCTTTGCATCTAAATGGTTGTATTTCAATAATGCTGCTGTGAATTTGCTTTGTAAATTCAAGTTATCAAACTTTTGGACCCCAAAAGATGAAAAACTGGGTAATATAATTTATTATTATTATTATTATATTATCTGGAGAATATTTACTTGGTATTAAGTTATCAGTTTATTTTACCCACTATTAAGAGTAATGCTATGTGAGCTGGAAAAAAGTTCGTACTGTTTAAAACCAAGGCTATAAAAATAATTGTGATTAATCTCTTGATTCCCAACCAGTTTAAAGCAGGCAAAATAAGATCAAATTTGGTAAATGTTAAAAATATTGTCTTAAACACATTAAATTAATACCTTTAATTTAATTAATATCTGCAACCCAGTTTGAAAACCCCTCCAATAAGAGATCCTGCTGATGTGTAGTGTACCATTATGAAAAACATTGCATAAATACTATACACAATTTTTTCCCTCATTATTCTGTTTTTTTTTTCTTCTTTTTTTCTCCAGAGTAAACCAGCTTTCCCGGCCGCCGTCCACAGTTAAGGTAAGACCTCAAATTCCTGCAAGTCTCCAACAAAGGCCCCCCCACTTTTTCCCCTTACACTGTTATAAACTGTTATTCTGTTGACCTTTTAAAATAGAGAATACAATGGTTCAAGCTTATTTATGAGAAGGTATTCTGGACTGTAAGGGGAGAAATAATAACATACCACCTTTATGAAACTCCAGAGCTGCACATTTAACCTTTATTTACCCTATGTTTTACACATTGGAGTCCTTGCGCATCACAATACCATAGAATAGAATAGAATAGAATAGAATAGACTTTGGGCTCATGGTGGCATCACCTTTTCATTTCTCACCAGCAGCACCAGACAGATGGATCCTGTTGGGAAGCCAGAGACTAGGATGTTATTGCTCCAAGTTTTATTCAACAACACAAACAGCCAGAGACTGACCTGTCTTTGTCTTTTTGATTCCCTCAGGTTACCAAATGAGATGGGGATGCTGCAATGGGATGGAAATATGGGCAAGTGGAGGAAAAAAAACAAAAACAGAAGGAATAAAACTAGCAGCTAACTCACTATACATACACTCTCGGATCACCGCTATCATATCATCTCTGCTTTTTCATTTCATCCTGTGAAGGCCGTTCTGAATTCAAGTCGCACCTTTATGAGATCATTTTAATTGCTGAATCGTGAGAGTTGAGTATTTCAGATTGCACATTTTCTTGTCATACAAGAATTCTGTAAAGATGAACCTATTTCTGATGTCAAGCAGAAATTACAAGGTGATTTTATTTTTTAGAGCAAGTGTGATTATAAAGAAAAGTATCTAGGACGTTTACTGTGATGCTCCCACAGGGATATACACCTATATGTAACTGATCAAAATAAACTTATTTAATCAAAACAAGTGCAATATAGTGTCTTTTTTTTTTACATTATTACAAAAGTACACTTGTCACTTTACAATAAGATTATGCAGGTATCATGACCGTACAGAATTTATTAATCTGTTGATGCTATTATTTTTTAAAGTATACCATAATTCATTGTTAATTCATGTTTGTTAAATTATAATACAACTTTTAAAAAATGCAAAAATGTCCTTTAAAATTGTGTTTTTGGTAAGAAATATTAATTTTATTCAGCAAAGATGTACTGAATTTATCAAAAGGGACAGTAAAGACATTTATATTGTTACAAAAGAAAATTAAGTTGTCATAACAGGAATAAATTACATTTTAAAATACATATTTTAAATGTGTTAAAATAAAATTTCACAGCACTACTGTTTTTACTGTATTTTTAACCAAATAAATGCAGCCTTGGATGAAGATCACTAAAAATATCACAAAATCTGTCCATTCTTGGAGGACCCTTCCATACTACTGATTCACAGAGTGATTAGAAGCAGGAATACCCAATCAGAGCTACACTCCTACAGCACATGAAAGGGCTCTAATGTCACAGAGACCCATTAGCACATACCTGGGGGGACAGAAAGGAGACTTTCACTGCCCTGGAGCAGGAAGCCCTCTCTCTTCCTCTCTTTCAGAGGTAGGAGGAGGGGAGGGGTGGGCAGAGCAAAAGGTTTCATTTTCATCGTCTAGTGTAAGAGTCAGCCCAGTTTTGGGGGACTGGATGAAGTCTAGCATTGTTTAGAGAGGCACACTGCACCTCTGTTGCTCAGCAACTGTTTCTGTGACGCCAGAGAAGAAGAATGTAGATGGAGAAGGTCACCAGTGTGTTGACAAGACATGAAACACCTACATAACCAGTGACTGTTGCTGAAAATATAAGAAAATGTGCCTAGCAACAGCTGTCACATTCATCCATATTACAGATGAAAATACAATATTTGCTCATGGTGTGACCCAAACCGCATAAGAAAGCAAATCGAGAAAGTTCACAAATATCTGCAACCGTAGCCACAGCTGAGTACAGAATTACCTCAGAACCTAAAAACTTCTGAAAAGCTCCCGTTGACACTAAGTCGCCAACAAAAACACACAAAGAACAGAAGACCCATAATGGCCAAATATCTCCAAAAAGTCAACCAATAATGATGAGGTGTTTTCCTTCAGTTAAACACAGAGCTGATGGCCTCAAACGCCCCAAAACTGCTTACTGTGGCTGCGTTCAATCAGAAGTATTGATCACAGGAGCTTTTCTAATCACAAGTGACCCTGTCTAACCTATGACAGGAAGGTCCTTATCTAGTTTAAAGGAAACATCTCAACATTTGACTAATTTACAAGCTAACCATTCGATTTTTGGTATTACACACTAAAGATGATCTGTCTTATTGACAGCCATTTCAATATTTACATTTGTAAAATGCTAATTAAAAATATACAGAATCCTGAAATGAATGGAATATATGTTGGATGTCTACGAGTACAATCAAGTCAGAACAAACTGGCATTCGTTATTTGTATTTAGATTGAAATAAAACAACAAACTGTATTGATGAAGTGATGAAGACCTTTCTCCACTGGACACTGAACTCTGATAACCTGGCAGAAATGCACTGGCCAAGCAAACCAAACCTAATTCTGGCATGACACCATGAGAAAACACTGTCAAAGTCAACAGAACAGTGGAGATCTGACAGGAAACTCTAGGGTGTAGGACAAGATATAATGGTTCCTTATACTCAGCAGGAAAATCAATGTGGCGATTTCTTTTCCATGGGACTATTAAAACATTCTGTGGGCCAAAGAAACAAAAAATAAAAACAAGGGTAATTTTAGAGTCAATTTCAAGCTTAAGCAAATAGTTGTTGAGGCACGTGTCAATTTTTGTTTGGTTATTTTGACAAGTCACTCTTTTAAGCTATTTTGCTAGTTAGAGCATTGAATCCATATGTAGAAGCCTCAGAACAGACTATTTAGTTCAAGACCCTTGTTCTCTATTAAAACAGTGCTGAGAAAAGCATATGGAAAGGATAATTCTTCCAAAAATGACACTTCTGTCATCATTTACTCTCATGTCACTCGAAACATGTTTGACTTTCTTTTGTGGATAACAAAAGGAGATATTTTCAGTGTCATTTGTACAATGAAAGAACACACGGGACAATATATATTTTGAAGAGCTGTTTTTCTGCTTACAGTAAAAGACAAAACCACCCCATTGATTTTTATTGTATTCAGAAAAAACGGTATTCAATATATATTCTTTTGTGTTGTAGAAGAAAGTAAGTCATACAGATATGGAAGGTATGGAAGTCCGTTTCCGCCACTGAATAAAAAATTTTAAAAAGGTAATTGCGACTTTTTATCTCACAATTATCTTTTTTCACAGAATTGTGAGATATAAACTCGCAATTGCGAGTTATAAAGTCAGAATTGCGTGATATAAAGTCAGAATTCTGACTTTTTTTCTCAGAATTGCGTGATATAAACTCACAATTGCGAGCTATAGTCAGAATTGCGAGATATAAAGTCACAATTACGAGATAAAAACTCGCAATTCTGACTTTTTTTCTCGCAATTGCGAGTTTATATCTCGCAATTCTGACTTTTTTTCTCGCAATTCTGACTTTT
>NW_015650702.1:63438-72880 GCF_001515625.1 Sinocyclocheilus rhinocerous | reverse complement strand
TTCTCGCAATTGCGAGTTTTTATCTCGCAATTCTGACTTTATAACTCGCAATTGCGAGTTTATATCACGCAATTCGGAGAAAAAAAGTCAGAATTGTGAGTTTGTATCACGCAATTCTGAGAAAAAAAGTCAGAATTGTGAGATAAAAAGTCGAAATTACCTCTTTTATTTTTTATTCAGTGGCGGAAACGGGCTTCCATAGGAAGGACATGAGGGTGAGTAAATGAATTTTATTTTCTGGGTGAACGATCCCTTTAATAACTTGCTTAGAGCAGAAACGACTCTGGAGGTCTTGAAAAGTTACATATAAAATAAATAATTTTCACTTAGTCTTAAATTTCAAGCAACAGCACATAACACACAGGCAACGTTTATGCTGACACAGATCATCCATTTGACACCTGAATGTAGCATCTAGTAAAACATTGAATACCTATTGTAAATACAAAAACATGCAGTGAACGCCTAAAAACTAGTTTGTAAATAATTAGTATGAGGGTATGTAAGGTGATTGAAGCTTCACAAGTCTGCAACGTTAGAAAGAAAAACTTGCCCTGCACTAGAGTACACCAGCAGCTGAAAAACATAAAAGACATAATCTGTGGAGAGCCGCATGATATTCGCTGTCTGATTATGAATGAAGTCATTCCGCGCACGTTTTAGTGCAGTCAGCGTATTTGCTATTCCTCCTCAAATGCCAGAGACCAATACAAAAGGTCAAAGCTAAGAATAGCACCCTACAACACAAATTCAGCATAATTTTGCATTTAGGGACTAAAATAATACATGCTTAGCTTAAAAGCACACTTCATTAAATATAGAGACAAAAAGGGAAGATGCCACACTCTCTGTCTTTACTCATTAATAAAATGGGAAAGAAAGACAGAGAATAGCAGATGAGAACAGACAGATCTCCTATCTAAAAATAAAGCCCTGGGGACAAATTCAAACCCGTTCACAGAATCATGCTTTCAACATAATGGAGGCATCCAACCGTATTTCTTCAATAAAAAGAAGAACTGCTTTTACGGATGTGGTTTCTAAAGTCAGACAGAACAGCAATATGAACAGCTGAGGCCTATTCGACAATTAAATAAATATGTGGACATGAAAAATGATTTTATATTCTTACCTGAATATTATCTTAAAGTTTTCACTAAGAACACAATGTTTGCATTCCACTGCATCCTTTACCATGTTTTTCTATGTAAACATGCGATAGACATTGAGCTTGGTTCTCGCGCATGACACGTGGTTCAAAAAACGCGGGCTGGACATTGCTAGTTCATTAAATATTTTATATTCTTACCTGAATATTATCTTAGAGCTCACCTAACATGTGCAAACATGTAAATGTGCAATACCCAGCACTATTTATCCTCATATTTAATATATCCTGCCCCTTTCTTGTGTACATTATTGCATTCTTGTATATTTCTTCTTCTTATTATTATTATTATATCTGGAAGACTGGATGAGCAGTCTGAGATGCAGCGATGACATGGATGACTGGCATGACATGGATGCCATGACTGACCAATCAGAGTTAAGTATTTCAGAATGTAATAAAAGATAATAATAAAAGATATTACAACAGTCAAAAGCAGATAGAAACAGAAGAATACAGGTAAACAGCAGAACACAGCACTCTCATTATGAACTCATTATCTTTAGCACTAATGCAATTAAGAAGCTTATAAGCTTGGTAATTCAGACTGACATGCTAAATTAATTGCCAGTTTAAAAATTACTTTTAATTTTCATGCCACCTTGAAACACATTAATTCACTCATTCACTTATGAGCACGACATGGACTGCAGTGTAATGCAATGTGTTGGTTAGGCCTGTAACATTTTTTGTAGAGGAGTGTGTTTGATGGACAAAGATGCGCAACCTAATTAAATTGCTAATGGCATCTTTAGCACCAATGTTTAGGATGGATTGTACAAGTGTGTCTCGCTTCAGGCTTTTAAATTTATGAAAGCCTCATCGTGTGTTTTAGGGCCATTTGTGAATTCTCGCTTCCACGCACACTGGCTCTGCATCTTCAAACACAGACTGATCTCACTAATCAGCTGCAGTGCGCCACTCTAACAAGACTCAAGTTCACATTCTCTGCGCTCATTCATTTTCGTGGTTTTTCCCATTCATCATGATGCACATGCATCTTAATGAACACAGCATGCTACATGTGACTCATTTAGCACTTCATGAGCTCCTGCAGTGGAATCGACCAACTAGAGCATGTACGTATAGCCTACTCAACATACAACATACATACCTACTCAACATTCTGTTGTTATTGTTTATAGGAATAAAAGCTTAAATTGTGCCAGTAGCTCCAAGATTTTCTCATATGTTTAAAAAAGCCTGGCCTAAAATTAGCGCATGTATACATCAAAAACAATCGTTTTGTTAAAATCTGTGTATATAGCTACACACACATAAACTTATAAACACATATTTTATATTTTAGTTTGTGATGTTTTAAATTTTTTTAAGAACTTAACATAACATATTATGATCAAAAATACATGAAAAAAGTGGAATAATGTAAAATAGTACTGCAATTTAACATAACTATTATTTATGAATTTTCAGTCATATACTGTATGATAGCAAACCAAAGAGGCAGCGGCTATTTGCAGTAAGTATAAAAAGCAATAGATGCTATTTACACCAAGTGAAAATAGCAGTATTTTCTTAGTGATATGCTATTTACACTAAGTGTAAATAGCTGTAGATTCTATTTACACTATGTTAAAATAGCAAGATTTTCAGCTATTTATACTACTTATTGCAAATAGTGGCAATTATCTGTACCTCAGTATTGTAGTACATTATGAAACAGTATGCAATAATAACGTATTGTGTGTAAATTATCATTTTAATTCAAATTATTAAATGGATGCCACCTTATTGGGACAATAAAGCTCTCCTTACACCTACCCTAACCAATAATTTATTTTCAACTTTTCGATTATTTCCTTCATTTTTACTGAAAATAAAATGCCTTTCCGATGTGATATGAGATTTGAAAAAGAAGAAAAAAAGTTCGGAAAAAGATGGATTTGAACTCGGGCCGATCGCATCAAAAATGACTACAGCATGGGATTTACCATCTACACCACTGGAGCTCTTATTAATCTAGTGTCTTTTGTAGTGTTGACTAGCCCAATCACACGTTGGTGGCTGGAGTTAATGTAAATAGCCTCTGCCATTATTTGAATGTACTAGATATTCTATGGCACAACATCATATTCATGTAAAGCAGGAATAGCGCATGCTTCCGTAACAGTGTTATCAACACCTGTCATGCTCATTAATCCATTATTCATGCATTATTCATGCATAGTTACACATGGCCCCACTCTGCTGATCTGATCTTTTACAGGTTGCGAGGACTTCTCGGTCTCTAAAACATGGAGAGCAAATTTCTTTCTCGGTCACCCAGCTTTCCACACTGACATATCTTTTTGAACTAATTTTCTATCTACTCTGTTTAATGCTACAATAACATTCAGAAGAGAAATATCTCAGTCCCTGGCCATGCCAAAAAGTTCCTTGATGACAAATTGCTTTCCTCCCTCATGAGGAGAGAAGAACACTGCCTCTGTGCGCGGAGGCCTGCTGGCCTCTGACGGATAATATGGCTCCATGCTGAAACTGAGTTTAACCCCAGCCTTCTCTCTACCTTTCTTTGTTCACCACACAAGCTGTGCAGGAATGCAGATCTGAGTCGCTGAGTGTACACATAAGATTCAAAATGTTAACTATTTCAATTTTTTTTACAATACAAGCAATATAGAGTAAATTTGCACATGGTAGCATTACAATGTAGATTACAAGAAAAACTGCCTAGAGTTATATATATACTCTCATTCCAAATATATCTCATATGCAAGGTTTAAAGGGATAGTTCACCCTCAGTTGCTGGTCCCCATTGACCAGTAATAGTATGGGGGAAAACACTATGCAAGTCAATGAGAATCAACTAAAGGTAAACTATCCCTTTAAGTATCCATTTATTTAGATTGTAAGAAAAAATCTACAGAAAAATGGAAAAGGTACTGGTAATACTCTGCCAGGATTTTATCTATTTAAGTTTAATTTTTAACCCTAAAACACAACATCAATGCAAAGCATAAATCAAAATGTGGGTAAAACACATGTGAAAAATAATCATATTAATATTCATATTAACAGTATAGTACCCTATTTTTACTGACTTTTTTTTTTATATAGTTTATAATATATAATTAAATATATATCCAGAAAAAAAAGAAGAATGATCTGACATAGGTCAAATTGTTTTGCAAGTTAATGAGTGCATTTGTTCAGATATTTTAGTTAAACGTCTTAATGTAGAAAATGATTTTCAAAGCATTGCACATTGCAATAATTGCAATATTTGTTAGGGCACTAACCCTGTTTAACCCCTGGTTTTGAATCAACATTTCTTTTCATAACAAGAATGTAAAATATTTAATGTTAAGCATTTTAATTCCATCAGCATACAACAATTTCAAGATGTAAAAAGACAACTAGTTGAGGCAAATAAGACATCACATATGGACATCAATCATTGTTTCTCTCTATTATTCACACAATCAAAATTAAAATTGTTTATATAAAGCAGCCACTGAGTTTCAAAGCCGGTTGAGCAACATGAACGAGTACAGTGACTCCACATACCACGACCAGCGGTCCTTCAACTCCACCGGTCCTTAACCCCATTACACTTACATAGTGTAACAATCAGATAAACACTCATTCACAAAGAAAACAACTTGTTACATAACTGAAAGTAATTTTATAATTAAGATAATTTACACACATCTACACACAACTCGGCTACTCTATTCTTTCAATTTGAGCCTGCCTTCTAAAGTACCATTATGAAAATTGAGTATGATCAGCCTGGGAGCGATGCAACTGTAATGACAATAGAGAGAGAAGCAAATGAGGGGGGAAACTGTTTACACTGTCTTGTCACACCCCTGCAGCAAAATCTCCCTCTAATACTGCAGCACCAAGATGTGACACACACATCAATGGGAACAAATGGGGGGCTATTCTGGTGATGTGTGTGTGTGTGTGTGTGTGTACCCGTTTTTCTATTCTGGTGGGGACTTAAACCTGAATACACACAGACTCGTGGGGACTCGTGTCACAGTGGGGACCTAAATTGAGGTCCCCACGGGTAAACAAGCTAATAAATCACACATAATGAAGTTTTTTGAAAATCTAAAAATGCACAAAGTTTCCTGTGAGGGGTAGGTTTAGGGGTAGGGTTGGTGTAGGGCAATAGAAAATACGGTCTGTACAGTATAAAAACCATTACGCCTATGGAGAGTCCCCACAAGGATAGCTGACCAGACATGCATGTGTGTGTGTGTGTGTGTGTGTGTGTGTGCACTCTCAGCAGTCTCTTGTAGGCTGCACTTGACTGGGGAAAATTAAAGGATTGCAGCAAAAGCCTTAGATGTAAAGCGAAAGAGTGAAGTGAGGTAAAGCCTGTCATTTTAGGCTCAAATTTAAAGTTCACATGGGCTGATGAGTCAAATAATAGACAATAGACCTCAATGACAAGACAAGAAGTGCCATGAGAATTTCAAATTCTAAGGCCAAACAAAACTATCTTCTATATCACCCAGTCGGGTAAATTGGGCTTTACTTTGTCAAAAAGTAGTCTTTAGTAGTCAAATTACCTGAATCAACCCAATGCATCTGAGCACATATTTCAATGATCTTCATATTCTAATGAGTATTAGAGTGAACACATTGTATTAATTGCTAATGCAAGCAAGGTGTATTATGCAGTGCATTTAGCATTTCTTATTATCAATGTTGAAAACAGATGTGCTGCTATTTTTGTGAAAATCATAATTTATGTTTCAGGATTCTTTGATGAATAGGAAAAAAAAAAAACACTTTCAGCCATTTAACTTTCAGCCACATTTTTTCATCAAGATAAATGTCTTTTCTGTCACTTTTGATCAATTTAACACATCTTTGCTAAATTAATAATTTCTTTTAAAAGCATTTACTGCTCCCTTAGCAAATGGCTGCAATATAACAAAGAGTGAAAAATTTAAGGGGGTCTGAATACTTTCCGTACCCACTGTATATAACATAGCGCAAAATCCATGTGAATGGATCAAATTATTGTGATCTTTAAAAGTGCAAATGTATCAATCAGCTGGCTGACCTCTGAACATTGGTCAGGCTCAGGCAGTAATTCTGTCAAGGGGTCAAGACTTGGCTGGTTAGTATAGTGACTACTGAAACTGCATATTCTGTGGGGGGAAAAACAATTTCTTCAATGATGATCACTGAAAAGTGCTATGACAAAACAAATTATAGAAGCAAAAAATAAAGCCTCATGGTTTTGTACAAACCTTGTCAAAATAAGATATTTTCATTGGGGGAACAAAAATAAAGGAAAATAGAAAAAAGTAAAAAATTAAAAGACCAGCACTGAATTAACTTATGACATAAAATGCCATAATGATAACATCTTCATGTTATAAATATGACTTTTTTCTCATAATTTAATCTTTTTATCTAATAATTATAAACAAGTATGTCGTCATTTCAAATGTTTTTTCTATAATTATGTTTTTTTTTTCTTGTGTGGCAGAAATGGTCTTCTACTGTACATTATATGAGACCTCTCTTTGTACATATGAGAGGAAAAATAGCCAAGAATAAAAATGGAAATGTCAATACCGGTGGTTTTAGAGTGCATTACAGTTTTATTTTTATACGCATTTAGCTTGCACATTATTTATACACGGTGTCTTTTTCACTGCATTTGGTAAATGTATTATCTACAAAAGAGCTGCACAGTCCTGTGATCTGCTACAAATAGATTCCCACACCAAGTGGCTAAATCACACTTTTTATCTGAACCAGAGCAGAAACACTGTTTACTTCTCCCTGCTAAATATAACACACCAAGCTGTGTGCGAGCATGAATGAAGCTCAAACATGGCAACTAACTCCTGAGGGGATGATCACAGGCACACACCTGGATGTTTGTGTATCTGCCAGTGCTTGGTGTACATGTGTGTGAATGTTTGGCTACACAGGAGAGTGTGTATTTGTTTGAACAGCACATGTGTAAAAGTACCTTTTGGAGATGACAGCATCCAAACATAGCCAGCATAAGGAGAGAGTAGAGCGAGACTGTGGAGCCAGATGGAGAAAACAGCACAAATTGAAGGAGGCAGGTACTTTCCAAAAGACTGCAATTATTAGAAAGAAGGGAGGAGAGAAAGAGATCATGACAGATGCAATAAGAAGGAAAATGATCTTGGAATACTTGCCACAAATAATATCAAGTATACAAAATAATACAACTTTAAGAATTAAAAAAAGAACAGATATTGACATTTTTTGCTTTGCTTGTCCATCTGGGAGGTTGCCAGGTCATATCCAGTTTCTACAGCATTCAGAGCATTTTTAGCATATTGCTATGCTGTTGCTAGGGTGTGGTTTCTCACTGGCTCAAGTCAAGTCTCTAGATAAGGCTTGGATCCCTTCATCAGTGTAAATCTGTGGGTTTTAATGCAGGTTTTATTTCTGAGCACCTAATGAGTCAGATCTCTTTGAACAGCTCTGCCTATTAAGCCGCATAGTTTGAGGCAATATTCATGTCTGTAGCACAAACTATTAAGTATGAATCACATGTTGAAGTATAAAATTTGGAGACAGAGGTTCGTTCACACCCCTAACCCAGTCGGTGCTCTCTCGCAAGCACCACTAATGAGAAAGAGGAGGTGAAGAACAGCAAACGGAGATAGAACAGGGTGTCCTCAGTGAAGACGGATGCTGCAGTTCTCAGAGCTTTATGAAGATGCTTATTTCTAGGGGGAGTAGATGATGACAGCCGCTTAACACATGACAGAATCCGCAGCACACCCTCCTCAGGGAGTTCCTCCCTTTTATACTCATCTGAAATACAGCGAAATACCTGCATTAAAGACCCTTAAACAAAATATAGGGTCATGTTGTCAATGAAGAGTGCATGTGGTGGTTTATTAGCGATTATGTCAGGATGACCCGCACAGACTGATGCAATCTGCCGGAGTCTGAATGTTCAATCCCTGAGCGAGAGCACTCACTGGTACCCCACATAACACACAGATGGACCATGGTGAAGAACAGATTGCTTCATACCTCACTGTCCTCAAATCCAGCAACACACAGCATTGCATAACACACATCCCAGCACAGAGGCCTGGGTATTTACACTTGGTCATTTCATGCATTTTCACTGATCAGACACTGACTGAAGTTTGAATGGAAGACGCATGGAAGGAGACAAAGCTTTTAATTCCACAAGAGGTGACAAAAACATTCAACAGAACATTTTGTTGCTCAGTACTGGCAGCATAGACTTGATCAGTGTCGCGTTATAGCTGTGTGGGCGGAGTCGGCGTGGGGGAAAACAGTCCTTTCCCCCTCAGTGGAAAAGCATGGTGTTGACTCAGAATGGCCAACATAAAATCATTTCTGCCGCTCGACAGAGCAACATACGTATAAAAACTGAGCCGTATTGGGTCGGACTGTCCGTACGGTATCTGTGACTGGACAAACGACCCAACGGAATGGCCAGAGGTGTCGTTTGCCGACATTTTTGTTACCTGATTGAGCAAGAGACAGCTTACTACAAGCCTATACGAGACGGCTTGTGAAAGTAAACATTTGTTGTTTTGTTTTGCTTAATTTTAATAAAGTGAACTTTGTCTTTAACAAAGACTCGAGTAAAACCCTGTCGTACTTTCTTATTGATATATTAAAAAGATTTTTAACATTGACAAAACAGGTAACATAAGGTCCACTGAAGTGCCTTGAAATGCGCAGCGTTATTCTATGTGGTGTGTGCTGCGGCTGCCTAATCATTTTCACAAATACATGCCGTAAAATAAAAAGATAACATGAAAATATGTATATAAAATACCAAAAAACATGGTTATTGGTTAGTTAAACCATGGTAAAAACAACATGTTTTGCTACACTAACCATATAGTTTAACCATGGTATTTGAAGTAAAACTGTGATTATAGGCTACAATTGGTAATAAAAACGCCAAAAAAAAAAAAACACATGGTTAGCCTACTATACTTTTACTATAGTAATACCATTGCTAATTTTCGTAAGGGATTGTGTATAATAATATGAAATAAATGTTTTAATAGATTATGACATCACAAAATATCAGGGAGTGAGATTTATTTGATTGTGATGCGAAGGAGGGTTAAGTTACTGTAAGCCCCATCAGAAATGGGTTGCGGTGCAGGGGGACGGGACGAATGACAGATCATTGCAGGGTAAGTAGTGTAGCGTTAGCCTATCTGTGCTACCCGCTCACCTCCGGTAGTCCGTCTGTTTATCAGTTTTATATACATCTTCAGATCAGTTTTTTTTTTTTTT